>NC_142358.1:24896539-25200639 GCF_059441175.1 Urocampus carinirostris | reverse complement strand
ATGTATTAACTGCTTGAGCACAGTACCAATAAAATCAAAAGCAAACGTTGATATAAAGAATCAATAAAGAATTTACAAGAAGGAAAGTGTACAAATACTTAACCAGTTCCACCCATTTAAATGAATTGGGTATATTTTAATACTTTGATAGTTTGTTGATTCTCAATTAATTAAAAAAGAGGAATCAAATAAGAAATTAAATACAAATAGATACATGCCAATATCATTTTATCTCACTGTTTTAATCCCCTTTTCAATACAGGCAATGATTCTCACTTTTCAGTTGTCGCTCATACTTGTTTAATAGATTTATATCTTTACTTAAGTAATTTGCTTTTGTCTTCAATGTTTTAAAATGACTTTAGCTCATAACCATGACACTCTGATCTACGGATGCTGTATCAAATTGGTTATTTTATGACTTGCAAATGATTTGTGGTGTTTTGAGTTAAACTAAATCATAACATTCTTTGGTTTTGATAGAAAATGGCCTATATGGTTATTAGTATCTATTCACATACTTTGCAACAAAAGTTTTGGGCTCTATGAAAGATCTCTTCCCCTGTGGACAAGAAAATCTTGAAAGCAAGATGTCAAATATTAGTAGTCGTGGGACCAGGTGAAATGACCTTGAGAGGGCTGGCACTTTGTAGGTTACCCTCAGCAACGCACTATGCAGCAATGGAATCATCAATTTTCCAACAGGTTGACTTCTTCGCTGTTGCGGGGATGCTGCAGCCCCATCACACCTGACTTTGGGTAATGGGCAGGGGAACCCCTTGGCTGGTTAGAAGCCAGTTGCGTACTTGCACAATATGAATATAGGGCATACACAATTACATATACAGAATGTATACTCTGTGTTTAGTAGTCCCGATGAAAGCGTTTTCACACAACAGCAGACATTAGTGAGATGCCTGACCATTTATAATAATTAGTGTGGTCCTGATACAAGCAAAGTGGTAGCTAATGACAGAAGGCTACTGTTCCATTGCTAAGCATTAGTCAAGTGCTTATTGGCACACATCCACAAATGAATGTGCAGTGGGTTGTGATGTTTCTGTGCAACGACAGTTTTAAAGGTGATGCCCTGAGAAATATTTCAATTATTTACCACAAGAACTACAGTATGCCAAGGCCTTTTCAGCCTTCTGCCATCTTGGAGCAAGGAATTCTTTTTTTTTACTTTCAGAACTGGTCCATTCAAGTTTGTTTGGATTGGTTTAGGCATGGAAAATTTTTTGACTTGGATGAGACACTTTCAGGGATAACTTGAATGAAAACTAAGTAACATTTGTCATCAGGATCTTTAGCAAAGATTTAAGAGGAAAGGGCCAATTTATATAACCTTTTCCACGTCAAAACTCCTGATTTTTTTTCATCCAAAAACATTTTTTATCAAGCTTTCTACTAATGTAAGCTGGGTCAGATATTGAAATATTGATGGAGCAAAAATGTCAATGTTTGCTAAAAGCAACAATCTTAATCTCAATTATATTTACCTTGGTTTGGCTTCATATTCTGTCTGACTTTTGAAGTCAAAGTCATAAGTCATAATACATATTTCTTCAATATACAGTGTGTGGTGTGTACAAATATCCCTGTACTGGACCTGTAAATATTTTCCGATAGAACATAATTTAGATTTCAAGCCAAAAAAAAAAAATGTTTAGTGTTTAATTAGTTCAAACTAAATTGAACTAATGACAATTTCCTGCTTTGAGTGGCTAGCTTTTGAGCTTCGGCAGGCAAAGTGTATGTTTATCTGATTTCAAGTTCTCGTGCAAGAAAACCGATGCCTGTTGGTCTTAAGGCTTTTTCTATCTAGAGCAGCAGTCTCAAACTCACTGGCCCGCCAGCCAATTGCGGCCCCGAAGGATGATAGTTGGAGACACCTGCTTCATTATGCAAGTAAAAAGACAGCGTGTGATATTTGCCCACTAGATGTCGCTGTATTCTGTCGCTCCAATGCAAACCAGTGCTAAAAGCACAACAGCTGAAGACAAAATTCGGGGACTCAAAGTGACCAAAATTCACCTTATTACTCTTGAAAAGAAAAAAAAATAGAATAAAAAATTCAAAAAAAAGAAAAGAAACAAGAAGAAAACAGAAAATAAAATTAACTAGAAAAAAAGAAATAAGACAAATTAAAACTCCGGAAAAAAGGAAAAATAGAGTAAAATAAAAGATGAAAAGAAAAAAAAGAGAAAAGTGCATTTGTTTCCGTTTTTGTCTTTTTTTCTCTATAATTCCTTCTCTTTCTTTCCCTTTTCTTTCTTTTCTCCATTTTCCTCTTTTGCTCCGTTTTTCCCCAACTTTTTATTCCCATTTTCCTTTTTTGCATCTTTTTCCTTCTTTTTTTGGGTTGCACTACACATTCCAGCGACATCTATTGGACACATATAAAACACTGTTTCTTTGAGAACAGTGAAATGTTTATAGCTGTGCTTTTTGTGTGGAAAACCCCATTTGGCCAAACTTCACCCTGACTGTAGCTTCAGCTGCCCCGAATTCAATTAAGTTTAAGACCCCTAATCTAGAGTGTGCTACAAAAACACAGCAAATAAAGTGTATTTTTATAAGGTAGGGAAATATCAGTTAGTATTACCACAGGCAGTTTACTTTAGCGCTCTTGTCACCACACGTTGACAGCAAATACTTGTTCACTCGATTAATTTTATGTACATTTGTCGAGTAAATAAAACTATCATATGTAAGTGGATCGTATGAATACTGTATCACATTATGCATTGTATAAAATTTGAATCAGAATAAAAAGAAACAGTTTAAATTGAGATATAGCTCTTAATGCAATAGGAGGTTTTGTAAGAAGATCATTAAACCAATAGTGTTGGGTTCCCTTCTTGTTGACATAATCATTTTTATTTCTTGTTAATAGGGCAATCTACTTTGCTGCTTACTCTACAGCCAAAGAGAAATTGAACAGTGTATTGGAAGCTGATTCCACACAGGTTCACATGGTGTCAGCTGGAATGGCAGGTAATATGAGCTAGCTGATTCGTCTACAATTGGAAATGTTTTTATTAAACTCCATGACCTCTTCCAAAATACTGGGGTGAAGTAATTATGCACATAAAACTAGTGTAATGTAGGTTGGTCAGAAAACTTAAAGATTAGTGCTAACCCATACATGCAAGTACCAGTGGTGGTTTTGGAGACGCAAAATATGAATAGTAATCTAACATTCCATTACGCAATCTGGGTTTGATTCCCCTTGCCTCCAATGTTAAACAATTGTATGCAGTTGTATGCAATTGTTATCTGTGGCATATTCCTACTGATCAATCAATGTGCAAGTACGGCACTTTTTAAATTTTTGTCCATCCCTAGCTCTAGCAGAAGTTTTCATCCCATGCGCCTTAATTCAGTGTTTTAAAAAATATACAACAACAAGCTATTTTTTGGGGTGCGCCTTATGATCCTGTGCACTTTATAATGCGGATAATACGGTATTCCTACATTTGATTGTTGATTTTCTGTTACACTTAAATATGTAAAAAAAAAAAAAAACATCGACTAAACCAGATGGGAAAGCCCACTATTACAATGGGGGTCATTCATGCTGCTGGAGCTTCAAACAAGAATGGTGTCTGTGTGTAAAACTGAATCTCACAGGTGCACTGCATTGCTATTTTTAGTATATCATGACTCAGAACTTTGCAGCCAAGGTCAGCGTCAGACAAACCAACTCCCCCGTAGCAAAACTATTGGCGGTCGGCAATGCAATAAGACCTGAGTGGGCTCCAGTAACTGGAGTTTGATGTCCACCCACCCAATTTGTATACAACATCTTATTCTGGTCAGCTTGAGTCTATTCCAGACAATTAGGCAGGGTACACCATGTACGGACCACAAGTAGGGTAATTATGAATGAATGAATGAATGAAAACTTTATTTCGAACATAAAAATAAAAACAGGACAAAAACAATGAGTCAACAACGAAATAACAGCAGATAATTGTTATGTTCTGGGAATGGCAATAATATATTTGTCGAGTTTATTAAAAGTTTGTTAAAAAGTAATTATGATAATTTTCTTTATGGAAGTTAATTGTGCATTAGCTGTATATTACCTGTATAGCGCTATTTGCAAATGAAGCCTAATTGTTTCAATATGTCTACAGGTTTTACAGCCATTACTGCAACTAATCCAATATGGCTTATAAAGACTCGTCTACAGCTGGATGCCAGGTGAATGGTCAACATCATGATGTCACAACTAGAGGGACCTTTTCTGCTGTGCAGAAAAGAATAGTCGATGTACGGACAGGAGACAAAGAATATATACTAAGGAAGCACCAACATGAAAATGTGGTGCTGAAACTGAAAACAGAAAATGCGAAATGCTTGGTCAAAATCCAGAAGAAAACACAAAGAAAACACACAAACAAAAAAACTTATTTTGCACTGACATGCTAAAAAGGTAAATTACTGACTGGTATTTTGCTAGGTGCTGATTTTAAACATTTGATCGATAAAATTTTCGAATAGCAACAACAAATAAGGCATTTAAGTACCTTAAATAATCCAACTAGACATTAAAGTAATACAGAAAAAGTAAAACTGTTGAATGATATAAAATATATAGGTTGGAGTTGCTGCACTGCACAATCTCACTCTGTCCTTTTTAAGTACCTTTTTTTTTTGAAAATATAACCTTTAATGGACAGGAGTGTGAGTAGTGACGAAAAAAGGAGAGAACTGAAATGGCAACAGTCACACCTTATTCAACAAAGTAAAATAATAAAAAATAGTAAATTCAACTCTTTCCGTACGTAGCTTAGCCATAGGAATTTGGTGATGAACGGACTGGATGTCACAAACAAAGTACTTGTGTATGACTTAAAATGGTTCAACTGTACCATGTAAGCTCTAAAATTATCATGTAAACATTCGCCAAAGTTCAGCAAACGTCTAACAGAAATGGGAAACGGAGGGACACACCAACTTTGAAGAATATGTCTTTTTAGTAAACGCCTGGCAGATCTCTCTTTAGCGCGATTTCCATCTCCTTCGTTCGTGTGAAAAATGGAAAAATAAGCAGTCTCATCAGGATATACGTTCCCGGGGGATTGCCTTCATCCATAGATGTTGTTCATATAAACTATCACCTAACACAAAGGGAAACAAAATGAGCATGTGCAGTACTCTTAAAAACAAGTTTAAGAAAACAAACTGTTTCAATATCAGATTATTTGTGGTTGTATCTCAGGAAATATTAATAATAGCATTGATTATGTTATGTCATAAGATATTATTATTTTCTAAATTTAAACATTGTTAATTTCTTCTAAATTCGAGACTTAGAATAACTTGGTTACAACAAAATAGAGACTGTAAATTAAAGTACTCAGGGGTTAATCTATTTATATTTTCACCAATGGTAAAGGTTATATAGTATTTTTTCTTCTTGAGATCTTCTTATTTTATTCTGCTGTTTTTCAGAAATCGGGGTGAACATAGAATGAGCGCCTTTGAATGCATGCGCCGCGTGTACCGGTCAAACGGCCTACGAGGCTTTTACAAGGGCATGTCTGCATCTTACGCTGGCATCTCGGAGACAGTGATCCACTTTGTGATTTACGAAAATATCAAACGGCGGCTGTTGGAGGCCAAAGCGCCCCAGAACATGGACGAGCAAGAGGAGGTGTCAAAGGATGCTTCAGACTTTGTGGGGATGATGCTTGCCGCTGCAACATCCAAGACTTGTGCCACATCCATTGCCTATCCTCATGGTAAGTGGGATTAGAATGAAAATGACATTCTAAATTTGCCAGACTATAATTTGTACCTGTATATAAAACACACCCATTCTATTATAGGAAAGGAAACAAAAAGTAGATTTACAAGCTGTACTGGACTCAGAGCTGCATATATATATATATATATATATATATATATACACATATAACCATATTTTAATGACTATAAGGCGCACCACAAAGCCTTTATTTTTTTCAAAAGCTGACCGAGCGCCTTATAATACAGCGCCCCCTATATATGGATAAATATTGACTCGCAAGGTCTCGCAACTAAGGCAAGCAGCCGCCGACTAGATTTTCCCCCGTTTGCGAAGTAGTCCGTGGTATATGTTGGGATATATATATACTGGCGTTCATTTCCTAACCAATTATACAGGTGTTTCATTTCCTAACCAATGTTTCAATCATCATTTAAATCGGTCACTATTGGCTAAAGTTATTCGGAGGTAAAGGAGGAGGGTCCTTTTTAGAATTTACAGGCTCCCATAGGCTAAACCAGGGTAAAACAAAGCCTGCAATTGGCCGAAAAAGTGTGTGAATCACACGTTAGGTTGCGTTATTTGTAAACAGGAATTATGGGGCTAAACAGATTGCTCGCAACAGGCAACGTCTATCAATGCAGATGCTTCTTGGCGGATTTTTTATTTTATTTGTCGGCAAATTGCGTGTTTTGGAGTGTGTAAATATTTTACACTGTTGGATTTACTACACTCACGGATGTAAAAGGACCATGGTTGCGTATCTTTATTGAATGTGATGGCTGCAAGACGACTTTGGTGAGCTACCCCAGCTTTATAATTCCCAGTAACTTGTTTCAGACTGATCTTGATGTTTCTGTGGTGAGTCGATTTTTAAATTAATTCAATTCGATTTAATTCAAAGCGTTTATTGTCAGATGCACAGTAAAGACCCACATTTCCCTGCACAACGGAATTCTAACTTTGCTGTCCACACAGTTGCCAGCAAAAAAGAAAATAGAAACTAAAAAATGGTTGGCATTTATTGAATCCAAAGAGTTTAACCTTCCTAATGATATGTGTGATGACGCATTTGAGTGATTGGTGACACGTGACACCGAGACACGTATTTACTTCTTTGCGGGCCGTTGGAATTTTAAGGGGTTAATAAGTTTGACTGAACTTTCTGACTGTTTGTTGACATTTCCACTGTCGCGCCCTATAGTCCGGTGCGCCTCATGTATGGAAAATGCACACACAAAAAATATTTTGGGGGGTGCGCCTTATAGTCGTGAAATTACGGTGTGTATATATATATATATATATATATATATATATATATACACATACTAAAAAATATATGTATATATCTATTTGCCACATGGAAAAAAAAACAATTTTGACTCTTAATGTACATATATGTACCTTAACAGATTATTTCTGAACCGTGCTTTTTAATACAACAGCAATTTTGCTGGATTAAAATATAACAGATCCAAGAAGAAAAAAACTGTATCAGTAATCAGCATTTTAAAACTTGCATCATGCGAACGTCTTAATGCGGGTTCTATGATCGAGTTAGGATTGGAGAATAATTAAGGGTAAATAATTTCCATATTTCTTTAAAGCACACTGGATTATAAAGCACGCCACCCAAAAATAACCTTTTGTCATTTTTTTATATATATAAGGTACACTGGATACAAGGCACACTGAATTGGAAAATGTTACGTATTTAATTTACAAAACATTGAATGCAACGTGAACCAAAACCGGGATGCTGCGGTGAGTGTGCCAAAACCTAACCCCTACACCACACATGATGCAGATGACATATGAAAAGGCATTCCATTTTATCTCTTTGTCATACTATTTTTTTCACAGTGCCAGAAAGACTGTTGGAGAACAGGGAAAACCGAAAGTTGTCCTGAAAGATATAAATAGATGCAAAAAAGCACAACGAGGGAAACAACTCTGGAGTGTATTTGATTATAAATAGGCCTTTGCCTTTATATCTTTCAGAACGACTTTTGGTTTCTCCATTCTAGCACTGTGAGTAAAAATGTGATGAAAAAAATAAACTCGAATGCCTTTTCGCATCTTCACTGTAACACTTGTGGTTTAGTGGTTTTAGTGGTTTTGAAGCTCTCATAGCTGTGGGCGTCCGTGGTTTGATTTACGTTGCATACAATGTTTCGCAAATTTGGTCAGGGATGTTTTTGAATGATCAACCATTACAGTAGTATACTGTCAAACTTTGTCGAGAACTGTACACAATTAAATACTGTAATAATTTCCAATTTTATCAACTATCATTTTGCAGTACATATGGCACATTGGGTTATAAGGCGCATTTTCAAATTTCTGTCTATATTGGGGTTTAAGTTGCGCCTTAGAGCCTGGAAAATAGGGTTTTTCTGCCAAAGAAAAAGTAGCTTTTTAATCTTTGCATTGATTTTCCATCTTTTTTTATTCTAGTTGGTTAAAGCACTCATAAAAGTGGTGCAAAAATCCACATAACTGCATCTTCATATAAGCCAATGCGGCTTTTATAACAAAAAATAGAGGCTTTTAGTTTGGAAAATACGCTAATGTTATGCGCCACTCAAATTGAATTTGTATTTTGTGCCATAATTTACAGAAGTGATCCGCACACGACTACGCGAGGAGGGCAGCAAGTACCGCTCCTTCTTCCAGACTTTAACAACCATTCCCAAAGAAGAGGGCTTTCGAGCCCTCTACCGCGGCCTCACCACTCACTTGGTACGGCAGATTCCCAACACCGCCATCATGATGTGCACCTATGAGATGGTGGTTTACATTCTTAATGGTTAATGTGATTTCACATCTCTGATATAACCTGTCCTTGCTGTCCTAACCCTTTCCGGTTTTGGTCAAACAAACAAAAAAAAAACTGCTTGGAGGCTGCAACAAAAGGTCAATATACTACAGGAGGCTGTGTATTGAGTCTGACTGGATGATTATTTAAGCATTAAATGCACACATAAGTTAAGTTTGAATGCTACTCATGCTAATGTGGGGTGTGACAGTTCAAACAAGTTATCCCTCACCCCAATAATTGACATCAATCAAAGTACTTCCAAACAAATTGCTGTTGCACTTACTATTTTAAATAATAACCACTGACTTATTTTTCCAAGTGGATCTGCTATTTGCAGTGGTCAATTTTAATTGGGGCCATTTAAAGTCAGACATAGAGGGGACTGTGCCTTGTGTAGGAAAGTCTAGATTTGATCCTACATTGGCTAACAAGGGTAATGTGATGCTCTGAAGTACAGAACTCTTCACAATGTGAAGTAATTGAATTGCGCACAGTGGTTCAGGCACTTTTGGTTTCGTCATAAGTATACAATTGAGCGCATTTGGGTTTTACAAACCTTTCTGCTCTTGCTTTTCGTGCATTTAAAATTATCCCTTAAACTACCGGTAGTTATTTATGATAGGGTTCAAGTACTGTACTAACTCAATCAGTATACTCTGTGGAAATGCCAATTGAAACCACATGACTTGGCCTCCTTTATATGTACTGTAAATATGCCTGTTAAAGGAAGTAAACAATAATACATTTAAAAAAAAAGAAATATTAATGACTAGTTTTAACAAATTGTAATATTTAATACATTTAGTATTTGCTTGAATAATAAAATGTCTTTAGTCTGGTCTGTAAGAGCAAACAATGCACTATTCTCCAGTTAGAGAGAATTCCCTGACTTGAGGTGTGACAATATTTTCTTGAATTTTCAATCCTCTTTTTTAATCAGAAAAATCCACTCTTCTTGTTCAGGACAATCCTTCTTGTCTTCCCCTGAAATTTTGAGGGTCAGTTCATGTTAATGAATTAAAAAGTCGTATAACTGTTTTAAACGCACAACACTTACGTTTTTCTAATCATTTTATACATTTAGTTATGTAAACATACTATTCTGTACTATTTCATCACTGGCTATAATAGCGCTTAGATAAAATTAGCATTTTTCACAATCCACTTTTGCGGGCATTATTCACCGTAACTGAGATTATGCTGCCTAGATATTGTAAGTTCGAACAACCTAGCTTTATTAGATGGACAGTTTTGCTAGATGTTTGAATGGGGTAATGTTCCAATTGCCAACATATGTGACTCAACTTTCTTACAGATGCTATTAAAGGTATTCCCAAACAGATTTTATTTTTCAATTGGGCACAAAATGTGTATTATTTATTATTATTTTATTTTATTATTATTTATTATTATTATTCAGCCAGTATCAACCAGCTATCGACGTGACTCGTCACCTTTGATCGGCGCCGGGGTGTAGTGTTCCTCCCCACAATTACAAAAATATGTTGCAAAGTATTCCACACGCTGGGGGACTTGAGAAATTTAGTCTCCAAGTTGACAAATCTGGCTCGTTTCCTCTAAAGGTGTAATGTCATAAAAGGCATACAACACTTTCAAAATGGCGAATCCTGTTAAAACAACATGTGGGGCAACCTCCGAAACAACCATTTGTGGACATTTATTAAATTATGATAATTAGGGTAGGGTTTCCCTGTGTTCAATTGTAATGGGAAGAACTTCCTGCAACTGAAAATATAAGCTACATATTGCGAGCATTTTACCCAACACCTTTATAGGGAGATATGTCTTAAAAATATTTACACCTTTATTGTTTATGAATATATTCTGGATTTAAAATCATATATCTTAATGAATGCACACACATTAAAATCACATATGTAAATAGCAGATATATTTGTGAATCTGTAGATAATGATTCACGCTGGATTTTTTTAATGATACTGGGGAAATTGAAGAAGTTGGCATTGAAAGTCCCTAAAAAGTCCTTGAATTTTTCAATGAAAAAAGGTGTACGAACCGTATGGATGACAAAGACGAGCCATGCTATCTTCAAAACGTATTTTCTCGGAAAATAATTGGAATATAAAGATGAAACATATATGGGTTTTGTGCAAAAACCATACACAATTTCCTCACATTTTGCATGTTTAAGAATTTGGGAATACCTTTAAAGCCACCATGTGTAATATTTGACAACTAGGTGTCACTGTGTTGTCTGGAACAAGCGGGGTCCAGTGATAAACAGCACGCTGTGGTGACAGGATGCCGAGCCAACTGAAGTGGGGATTCCACGGTGTAAATGAAATACAAATTTATTGATCCAAGAATGTTTTTCACAAAAAATTACATTGGTATGATAGTTCATGTATTTTTCCCCCTAGTATTCAAACCAATGTGTTTTTTTTTACTGGATTTTTTTCTTTAACCACTCGAAGGCACTAAATATTACACACTGTCCCTTTAAGGAAGCTTTCGAAGAGACTTATGCAAGCTCCGTAACATATGCTTGACATCAGCAGTCACAAAGTCCGTTAGGTGACTATGCCAGTTGATGCTAATTCTGCCTAAATCGAAGTGGTTCCCTACACCAGGCGGTCCAGTAATGGTGATTTTGGCCCGGTCTTAAAAACAACGCTCAGAAAAGTGTCAACGTGATCTGCATAGCTCAGTTTAATGAAAATGTATTTTTACTTTCTGTGAAGTTAACCTTAAATGGAAAGACTGATGCGGCTTACCAACGACATTGTACAGGATGTCCATGCAGTCATCCGATCATCTGATGTTTGTATTCCACCCATGTCTGCTTGTGAAGGTGTGCGTCGTGTGTGAGAGTGGGGGTTTTTTAAGGGTTATTGATCTATCTTCGTTATTCATTATCCATTATCCGTTATCGGTCAGTTCATAATACGCTACAAAGCCTAGGAGCCGGGACACTTACTCTCAGCCAAAAGGCCAAGCTAAGGTCCTAGTCCTAAAGCCATGCTGCGATCATTGCGAATGCACCGTTCCCGGAGGTACTGCAATACCGGGCCGATGCGTGGAGTGGACAGAGCAAGCTCATATTCCATCTCCGAAATAGAGTGCTTGCTAAAACGAAAGAATAATGTCATTTAATCATGTCTTGAACGCAAGAGACCAAGAATGAGAACGTATGCACTCTGACAAGGAACTGCAGGTTTTTATCTTTTTAAATAAACCGTTGCCTTTTTCCTGCTGACATTTTCCATGTCGTTGATGAGCTTTGAAAATTGTTTCTCTGTCTATGCATTGTCATTACTTGTATATATAACGTTGATCGAGTTAATAAACTGGAAAAAAAGTGCAAGTGTCGTGTTTTGGTTTTATAATGCCAATTTGTAGCAGAAGGTGGCAGCAGTCGTACAGTGTTTTGAGTGGCAAAACGTGCTTTGAATTCCAACAATGTTGGATCTAATCCTTGGTATGAATGACAAAATTTAGGATTCATTTTGGTGAATTCAGCTAACTTAAAAAAATAATTTATGAACGATACACTGCTCTTCCCCGTAGAAAGTAAAACTGTAAATATAAAAGGCAGGGTCTTTTGAGGTGTCTTTAAAAAGTTTTTTCTCTACTAATTATGAATTAACAATGCCCAACATGTTTCAGACAGCCCTTATCTGCAGGTTTATTTGTCAATTTTATAAAGAAAACATTTTTTAATTTATTTGCTAAGACTTCATCTCCCACCATACATATCGCGAGTCCCTTAAAGCTACAGCAATACACAGGTAAACCATTAATACTCATGCATGAATTTCCGATTTCAAAGTGGCTTTTCTTTGACAGTGATTGTAAATCCTTGTTTCTAAATAAATCAATAATGATAATCCACGAGGATTAAAAACATCCTGGTTCAAAAGTGTGGGTTTACTTAGAAAAGCTGAAAAATATATAATGAAAATATTGAACATCATCTGAT
Organism: Urocampus carinirostris; assembly: GCF_059441175.1. Taxonomy (NCBI): domain Eukaryota; kingdom Metazoa; phylum Chordata; class Actinopteri; order Syngnathiformes; family Syngnathidae; genus Urocampus; species Urocampus carinirostris. The sequence goes on along the minus strand of NC_142358.1, from coordinate 25,188,096 downwards.
GAAAAAATACACCCCCCCCTCTCTCCGGCCCCACGATATTTATTTGCTAATATCCTTTATAGTGAATTAAATTGTCTTGTGACGTGCTTTTTCGAACATTGGAAATGTCAAAATAACGTATATGATGCAAATCATCGCGAGAGGATAGCGCGTGATTACTCAGTAGTCACCTTTGTGATACAAAACCCCGCAGCCAATCAGCGGCAGCGAAGCACACATGGACGTGATCACCCATTTAGTAAATTTACAGACGAGACTCGAGCAGTCTTTTAAAGAATTGTGATTGATTTGTTTCTTTGTCCGTTTGACTCATTTTTAGTAATTTTTTTAAAGTTTTTTTCGAGGTCCGTATTTATTAGTTTTATTACAAGTGAAATTGATGTGTTACGGCTTTTTCAAGAGCATCTGTTGAGACGGCAAACGACGAGTTATGGTAAGTTTGAAAACTCACTTTTACACGACACATGTCAATTGACAAACATTAATATATTGTGTGGGATTGTTTTCTCAAAGTATTGAATGTGTGTTTAAATGAGTGCCTCTTTCGGAAGCAAACTCTTGTTTGTTAAATTGCCGCTTTCCATGTCTTTGAAACAAAATGATGAAAAACAAAGGCCATGTTTGCTCATGCAAGTTAATCGTGTTTATTTCACGTGTAGTTTTGTTTTGTAAAGAACAGGAAGTACTTCGTGCCTTGCTTTGTCTTTTCGTCGTCTTGTCGAGCTGGACAGGCTGGCACTTGCATCAAGGATCGATGGCGTGGAGTTCACGTCCAGGGAGGAGAACTTGCGTGACGTTATAATCCCGCGAGATTTTGTGGTACGAGATCGCTCAATAAAACTCACTTTATACAGCGACTGATTTCATAGATTAGATCTGGCATATTAAATTGTAACTGATTACAACATAGTTTAAACTGTTTACAACGAGATTTGACATGGCACAATAGTGCAATAATATTTAGCCACCACAACAGTTCCCAATTGTCAAAATATGTTTCCACATTTTGGGCACTAGTTTAGGGTGGTCATGGGCCTAGGTAAAAAAACGCACACAAAAACACTACTCTGAGCCTGTTAGTGCGTGTTTTAATTGATCTGTAGCGTTTACCAGAGGGCACCACTTTAGTAATAGTATTATAATTTTCTTATTCAAAATTGCAAATCTCTTCATTAGGGTTTATTTACTGTACATAGTTATTTTAAATGATTAAAATAGGGTACTGTGTATTTGTTATTGCAACATCCATTGCAGCCTGGTCATCCTGGAAGGGGGATTACCTCATGTGCGGTCCCTTCTCAAGGTTTCTTCATTTTCCTCATGTTGAGGTTTTTGAGTTTTTCCTTGTCCTCATCTAGGTTTTAGATCAGGGGATGGTGTAATAAGTCTGTGGTTTGCAATAGTCTGTGGCTTTGTCTTTCATATTTTACCCTGCCTTTCTCAAAAAATTTGACAAAGGGGGGATTTTTTTCACAAGAATAAAAAATAGAAAAGAAAGAGAGGGTAAAAAGGAGAACAAATCAAGCAAAACCGAGAGAAAGGGAATTAAAGAAAAAAAGGCAAATGAGAAATACATGCCATTTTCTCTCTGTATAATTTTATTTATTTTCCATAAGGTTTATTAATTGTTTTATTTTTATTTAATTTCATTTTTCTCTTTTTTATTGTTTTGGCTTTATTTTTTTCGTATCTTTTATTTAAAAAAAATAAGTCAAGTTAATAAGGTGTGTTTTGGTCACTTTGAGACTGTATTTTGTCTTGCGTTGTGCTTTCAACACTTGCTTTTGGTGACCGTGACATCTAGTTGGAAAATAATACACACTGTCCCTTTAACTTTCATATTAAGGCGTGGCCTCAAACGATCACCCTGGGGCGCACAATTGGCCTCTGGGCCGCCAGTTTGAGACCCCTGCACTAGAGGCTACTATCGGTCCGTTTGAAAATTTCAAAATATTATTGAAAATCACAATGACCTACCACTAGTAAACCATTTTCAGAACCTGTCCGCAGGCTACTCAGGAGTCCTTGGAGGGCTACTTGGTGCCCGTGGGTGGAAAAGTTAGGATTATGAAGATCTGTGCTAGGCTAGGGCGGCATCGTACGATGTCGAAAGGAATGGCGACCCTTGCCTCTGGAGCCTAGGAAATTTAAATCATCGGCGTGTTGCAGAGCTAGACTTAATGGGGGTAGGCTGACTGCGGCAAAGTCCCTTAGAGGCGCGTGCTCCCATACCTGACCTAACCTGTACTCATGTAAGGGTACATTTTAAGGAAAAAAAAACTTGTTGGTTGCAAATAGAGTAAAACAAAACAACTTACTAAAATATTACATTTATACTGCTAACGTGGACATACCCTAACCCAGACCTGGGCACTCCGGTCCTGGAGGGCCATACGTCCTGCCAGATTTTGAAGTTTGCTCTTCTTTAACTCAGGTGATACAAATTATAACCTCGTTAGCAAGCTAGCAAGTGCTCGTTAACGATGCTGGTGATTGGAATCACCTGTATTGGATCAGAGAAACCTCAAAAATCATGCAGAACATACGGCCCTCCAGGACCGGAGTGCCCAGGTCTGCCCTAACCACTCCCCAATGGAGAAGTCATACGTTTTACTGCAAACATAATAATAATAATAATAATTTCCTTTGTATTGTCATTCTTTGTAACAATGTACACAGAACGAAATGTCGATACACCTGACCCGTTGTAGCGAGCCGATGCAGCCGCAGCCAACAGAGGGCGCCGCCATTTTACCAATGTTATAAGTTTTAGGTATGACTCGGCCGAGGCGCGAACCAGCGACCTCCCAGTCTCATGACAAGATTATAATCATCCTAAACCTATCTATGCTTGGCTTCACCAACCCCAATTGCAATCCGGTTTTAGGTTGAAAATTACATTTTATGATTTAGGCTGATGCAGGTGTAAAGGAAAGATAAAAAATTTGGGAAGGGTATATTGTAAATTTCCAAATCTGCTTGTAAACAAGTTATGTTTGATAATTTAAGATGTATTATTTCAAACAAGGTAATGACAGAGATAGAAGTGAATGCTTTCTATTGAATTCATTATAAAATAAGTCTTTTAATGCGTCTCTGTCAATGTTCTTTGAAGTAATCGCCGTGGATTCTGTTTGCATTTTTTCGCTCTCATGGAAACAGCAGCTAGATTGTGTTGGCTGCGATTGAGCCGCAGAATGCTTGGAAAACATTAACAGGTTGGTCATGTTCCTCAGTTGTTCTTAGTGTTATGTACTCCTAGGTCTAGACCTAGAAACATCAAGGCTGTAAAGTAGGTTTTGAAAAAAATAATTGGAAATTGATTTTAGGTATTATTGAATAAGTATTGATTTAAAAAAACAAGGTTCATAAAACTAAACTTACTATTTTGTTTATTATTATAATCCAAGGTCTGCCGAGTTCAAAATGGTTCGACCAAACTTGCCCTGCGCCACTTCGCATTACCTATTAGTCATTCAAATAAAGTGTGTTTAAAATTGGTTAAATGGTCAGTATTAAATCATTGCGGGCATTTGGTTACTCAAATAATTTTATTTGTATTGTATATAAAACTATCCCGCAGGGTGCCAATTTAAAATAATTTGAAGTCTTGGCTTAACAAAAATGTGTCTAAAACCGGCTAAGACCTATATATCTAAGTTTAATTCAAAAGCGGCTTTGATAGTCCTTTCTCCATATTGTCATGGGGTTGTGAACATTATGCCCTGGATAGATAGATAGATAGATACTTTATTCATCCCCGAAGGGAAATTCACAAGTTGCCTTTTGATAAAAACTTTTGCAAAAATTCACACCAGCATGATAATAATATTGCATAAAGCACTCGATTGTATTGCCACTTTTGTTCTAAAAACTTGAATGTAAAAAAAAAAAGAAATTAGTGACAGGAAAAAATAAAATCTGTTACATCAAAACGTTTTCCCCAGACATTTATTTACTGAGGTGTAGCACGGGTGGGCTTCCCCCAGTAAACTTGCTAAGCATGGTGATTATAGTTGGAATGGACTCAAATGGGGGCTGTAGTTATAGAACTATGAACAGTATACACTCAATTCTTTCATCAATTAATAAGATGTTATGAGAGAGAAAAGTCTTTGTAGTTGTGATCTTGTTCTCAAATTTCTATGCATTGAAAGCCTAGTAGATTGACATCAAAGACCTGGCCTATAAAGCACTCGAGGGAACTCTGCATTGAGTGATGAAGCAATTTGCTGGGCGCACAAATTTGTCTGTCTAAAGCACAGTCCTCATTGGTTTGTTCATTTAATGATGTGTTCATTGCTCTCGGACCAATTTTATCTTCGTTGCCATGACCTGCAACCATTATGTTAAGTTTGAAGGAACTTGACTGAATTTTGAACTTTCTCCCACCATCTCCCTGCTATGATTCCAGCATTAGTCAGCTCATTCATACTGCGCCTGCAAGTACGTACAATTTCTTAAATGCTCAAAGAAACTCTTTTCTTCATCTTCTGGTTCTGGTTGTCATTCAGAGTATACTTTATGAAAGCCTTATATTAATTACACCGTTTTCATTTTATAATTACAAAACAAAAAACGCGGACATGCATCATGTCAGTTTCTAGCACTTTCTTCAGCCCCCATTCCTCAAACTTAAATAATGCCATAAAAAAGTAAAGACCGAGCATGTGTTTTTATTATGTTTTGGTCATGAACATAGCAGTTTTATGTTTTGCACTGGACAGAAAAGTAATTTTTAATGCATCATGAGTTCGAGTTATTTGCCAGTTTTGACTAAGAACCTCTGATATACTGAAAACATCTTTTTTATTTGTTCTCCATGTGTAAAACTTTGGAGAGTTGTTTTTCAGATGGAACATTTTCAACTGGACAAATGTTATTTTGCAAAAATTAAATATTTGTTAAATATTGCTTTGAATTTGTCTTTTTAAATTATTTTTTTGTTGACTTGGTCTTCGATTGGATTCCGAAAGGCATTCAAAAATACATATACAATGATATGCGTCTGGCTAGGTCTGATGCCAAATAACTTTTTGAGTGGTTGTAAGTTAAACAATGTTGATAAATGACCGAGTTATCACACTTCAAGTTCATGTCCAATGTACACGGTACGAGTTTTTTTGGGAAACTGCGATTGCTAAAAAAAATGTATATATTGAAGTAAAAGTTGATACCACTTTCTGACTTGGGTTGAACCTTTAACTAGGCCATATGAAATATTCACCTAGAAGTTTTATATATTTTACTCAAGCGCCAAGTCACTAAGGAATGATCCAGACAGCAGGGTTGGATGGGCGCATGGCAAAGCACAAACTTGTGGCCATCAAGCCTACAAAAGCAAATGCAAAACTCGCCAAACGGTGCTGGGTCTGCCTGCATAAGAGCCGGCGCAGAGAAACAAGATTGGTGTGCAAGTCTTGTAACACTCCCTTGCACCCAGGAGACTGCATCACAATTTATCACACAAAAATAAAATATTGGGTTTACACACAAGATAGCCAAATTTGTATATGAAAGGTTTTTTTCATATTTGTGTCCAAATTACGCACACATTTACACACGGACAAAAATTCTTGTGAAAATGGCAAAACATTTGTCAATATGTTGTCAGATGTGAAAATGTTTGTATTGCTAAACATGTCCATACGTTGTTATTCTCGTCACTAAAAAAAACATTTCAGGTTTTTTATTTTATGATTTAGAAGGACTATTAGATGTTTGAGAAATGCAATAAAAACTCTATTGGTATAGATAGGTCTGATGTCATGGTACATTTTTAGTAGTTGGAAGTAAAAATATCCACAGATGGCTGAGTTATCACACTTTAAAAAGATGCATGTAATATTTGACCACTAGGTGACACCTCTTGGTATAGTGAGACTGGAGACCAGTCCTCTAAAGCAGAAAGATGAAAACCTAAATACGGAGAGTCCAGTGACCAAGTAATAGCCTTTTTTTCTATTTATCAGGCTAGCCATGTCAGCCTTGCCTTGTCAGGATGTCCCCCAGAATGCTAGCCTAATCTTATTAATCCTAATGACATCCAGTATTCCCTCATATAAGAAATATAAATTATAAACCGTTTTGGGGTAAATCATGAGGTCAAATTTGCCTGCCTGTGTCCGACATAGAAATCTGGCATCAAAGGTGTCACAACTCCTCTAAAATTAAGTGTCTGTATGATGTCAGCTGTCACTGAAATGCGTCGTTTCACATATCATTGGAAGAAAGACTAGTCAAGTCATGTTTATTTGTATAGCCCTTAATCACAAAAGGGCTACACAGAAGAGATCCGCAGGTTCGAGAGCGTTCTTCATGCGGGCCCCGGTGCTGTGGAATGCTCTTCCCCCTGAGACTCGATCTGCACCCTCAGTGGAAATGTTTAAATCTAAGCTTAAAACACACTTCTACTCTATAGCATATGAATAACCTATATTTTATGTTGATAATGTTTATTATCATTATTATTTTCCCTCAACTCTTCAATATTTGATCACCCCTTCAACAGATACTAATCACAGATGCAACACCATCAGTCTGAGACAAAATACACCAACACTATAATGCCGGCTTAACTCACCATAACGTCCCCTTGCCGTCTTAACTTCTTTGAATTTCCATGAAAATGGCTTCGTTACATCAAGGACAAACTGTAGAATCCAACTGTGTAAAATATTTGCAGTAAATGGTCTGCATTTATATAACGCTTTTCAAGTCAATGACTTCCCAAAGCGCTTTACAATGTGCTTCACACACACACTGACACACCAAAAGGGAGTCAGCCATGCAAGGCGCCTACTTGCTTATACAGGGCATTAGGGATTCAGTGTTTTGCTCAAGGACACTTCAACATATAATACGGAGGAGCCGGGAATTGAACCTGCGACCTATTGATCCCAAGACGAGCTCTACCCTAAAACGCATGACAATGCTGACTGATGAATACAAATCCGCCTTAAACATTTTCTGTCTTGTTGGATGCTGCTTTTTGGTAATCTGTTTCGTCACATTATTTAGATTTATAAATAAACATACTCGTACAATTATACTCCCCTTTCGATTGACACCTTCTCAAGATGAGGGTCTGTTCATCCTAATCTTATTCATGAGGGAAATTGCATTAAACTTCCTCTACATATATGTTCAATCTGTCTTTCTTACCCTACCTTAGGAAAAAAATATGTATTAGCCGCGTTATTGCATAAGCCACAGGATTGAAAGCTTGTGACAAAATCCACAGTTTATAGTCCAGAATTTACAGTTAGAATGCAGTCCATGTCACCACATGTATCCTCTCACACACACGAAAGGTTGTCATTCAAAGTTAAAATGACTTCCAAGGTAATGTGTTCATGTAACATGAAAGCAATATAAGATGAAATGCCAAGGGTGCCTAAAGCTAACAATTGGCTCGAATAGTCTAACTTTACGAAAAAATGACTTCAAAGAAGAAAAAAAAGTCTACTTATAAATGAAGTTTTTGAATCTTTACTTCCAAAACGCAAACTACTCCCAGCAGAATAAAAATAAGGCAAGTTGCTGTGAGTCTTGTGCATTGGGAAGCACAAAGCTAATAACATGGCTAGCTGTAGCAGTCAGAAAACGATGCCAAAATAATGAGTTGAATAAAACAAAGGGGCATAAATAATCCTTCAAAATACAAACACACAATACACTTAAAAGGTGCTTTGACTCCATGCTTTAAGCGAGTACCCAACATTTGTCTTTATATGGTAGTATCTCCAAATTGCAGACAAATCGGGAGCTTCGCTCATTTTTTCTTATTTTTATTTTTCAAAACAAAGTGAGTTTCGGTCGCTTTTGGTACCCAAAGCAGCAAGTCTGCATATAAACATCGTGGCGACCTCTAGATGCCACGAAAAAAGTACTTCTTTCTCGACCTGTGATTTTTTTTTTTTTATTTATTTATTTTTTTTCATGAAAATTAACATTGGTATGATCATGTAGTTTTGCTTACCATTCAATAAGTTTTACAGAATTTTTTTTGTACCACTACAAATCACTAAACATTAAATACTGTCCCTTTATGTTCACGTCCAAATAATGTACACTGACCTGCATTGTGTCACAGAAGAAAAATGCCACGGTTAAATGTGTTCCCTCCCGAACAGCTCTGATAAAACTAAGATAAAAGCAAATGGGTGCAGAGCAAAATACAACCTGAGGGCTCTTTGAACTCCCGTTGGGCATGGTTAACTCGTATTAGAGAAAATGGTTTGACTTTCAATTTTTAAAAATGCCTTAAACCGCGCCCCCCACCTTACTCCACTGAAGTTGTCACCCTCATGTGCCGCCAATTTCAAAGCAAACCATGTATTTGTTGCTTGTACTGAATTCCCTTTGGGACTGAAAGTCTCTGTGAGCCCCCCCCTCTGTCCTCTCTTCCTCCCTGCCTGGATCCTTCCAGCAGCTGTTTTCTGTATGCTGGCTGGGAAACCAGGCTGTTTTTCTCTCCAACCTTGCGTCACAAACTGGAACTTACTGACTCACGACACACGCACACAGACACACACACTCAAAACTCTTTGCTGTCTGTGTCCTATCCCACAATCGTCTTGCTGTTGGATATTTGTTTACTGACCTTCTTTTTGACTGGAGTGTTTTCCCAGTTTTTTACTTTGCAGCTGTGATTGTGCGTTCACATTTCTATGTGAGAGACTGCTGACTGTTTGCGAAATGGTTTCATGGTAAGCTGGTGTTTCACAGGGCATTTATCTCTACCTTACTTTTTCCTTACTCTGCCTTGCATTTTTTCTCAGGTTTACCAATCTTTCTTGGCTTAAATGTTGGTCCTAAATCTTAACTTACGTATGTGTGTGATCCTAACATTGAACTCCGTGTGGAAAATTGAACATGACAATGCTTTTATGTGAAACTTAGCATTGCATTGCAAATGGTTTCTCAAAAAAGCTGTTCATGATTTGTTACTTGCATAAACTATTTAAAGTTCACACTGAAGACAGTCTGGCTCTGAACATCTTGACTTGATAGTTAACAGAATTCAATATCCTGTTTTAAAATTTGTGACTTAAAATTGTCCCTGAATGATTTTTAATTTAATTTTATTATTTTTTGAGCGGGGATAACAACTAGAGTGTAATGTGTTCTTGCCTCGTCCTCACATATTTTACTTCGACTTACTCCGGAAGGGTTGCACAAATGTCTATGGCCAGAAAATGAATGGATTGAACAGCACAGCTGGCTCAGCAATGATGGGAAAACCTCTAGTGGGAGACTGGGCCGGTCAAAGAGAGGAGCTACTGTTGTGTAATAGTTATATACACAATGTTGAAATTGGAATTAAGTAGCAGTATGCTACTATGTGTGTGTCAACAAGTTGTTGTTTTTTTTTTTGTTGTCTTAGGGATTCTACTTTTGCAAAGGAAAAACATGTGGTTACTTGGTTTATTGTTGCAATTAGTTTTGATCTGTTGAAATTTAGAGACTGCTCCCTGATAACTGTGCTCATTGCATAGTGTTTGAGATGTAATTGTTTTTCCTTTTCTGTGAAGGCACATCCAAAGAGGCCTTTAAAAAAAAAATAATAATGAAAAAAAAAAAAAAATATATATATATATATATATATAATATTGTCATTTTTAAGCAGTAAATTGGACAATGTATTTTGCTCTGTTGATACTTAACGGAGAACACAATTTGGTGCAAGCAGGTACTAGTAGGTGCAAGGACAACACTGTTAGCCAAAACTTTAAATTTAATATGTCACCCCAAAGGTACAGTAATCACATTTACAGATATTAAAAAAAAAACCTAATGACTCCCAACACATCAGTTGGGTTGAGCGAGGGGGCTGGGAATCCCCTCTGTATCAATCTCCCAGAAAGAGTCAGAAATATGAACGTGTTCCTGACTCTAGCCACCTCCCACTACTGCAGACCTGGGCACTCCGCTCCTGGAGGGCCGTATGTTCTGCATGATTTTTGAGGTTTCTCTGATCCAATACAGGTGATTCCAATCACCAGTATCGTTTACGAGCACTTGCTAGCTTGCTAATGAGGTTATAATTTGTATCACCTGAGTTAAAGAAGAGCAAACTTCAAAATCTGGCAGGACGTTTGGCCCTCCAGGACTGGAGTGCCCAGGTCTTCACTAGGGGGATATGTGTGTGTGTGTGTGTGTGTGTATGTGTGTTATTACAAAGTTTCAAAACAAAGACAAAATTATAATGCTTTTTTGTGCAGTATTGGTCCACAAAATGTCAATATTTCAGTAAATAGGAACTAAAAACTCTTATCTGATTCATCAATTAAGCCTAAAAAAAATCGACAATTATAATAGATAGTTGAAGCCCTGTTTTATTTTTCCTTTTTACATAATGGCTTCGAAATATGTTGCAGGCAGTGTTTTTGTAAGAATGTCACAAAATACTGCACCCAATTAAATTGCTCTGTGTGCTTGGCAGATGTTTTTGGATGTTTAATTTTTCTTGTGGGTTTTCATCGACATTGAACCAAAATTATTTACAATCTTACATATTAAGGATTACTAAGCAACGCACAGCCAAAATGGGGTCTGTTGGTGTGACACATTAACTGTAAACAGTAGTGGGGAGTATTCTCTTTATATATAGGACCAAACCATGCATTCTATTAGTGCTACGGCGGCTATGTGCGCACAAGACTCGTCTCGGCACTCAACAGAATTGGAAGCAAGTATTGCTTTCTCAGAGGCTTGCGTACCTATAAAAATAGCCATCTTGTTCACAAGCTATAAGTTCCCGGTCCCTGCTTTAGGTTGAACTGAATTTTATGCACACATGGCAATTAAAGTTTGTAAGCTAACTAGGGGTTTATGAGTTGATTGATAAATGAATTTATATTCCGTTGAACTACTGAATGAAATTTGTCTAACTTATTTATACTGCAACTTGTTTTTCAGGCGTCATATCCGGTCTGGTAGAAGGGTGATTGTGTGCAACCACATCTATGCCAATGAGTCAACGTTGGGATTTACCACTCTTTCATTAGGGATGTCCATGCATTTTACCCTCTCCCATCTCGTCCAGTTCCTGTAGTGAACACTTCAGTATGGGCCAGAAGATTGCATTGAGCATTAAGTCTGTGGATGTAAGCGAAGACCCTTCATATAGTCCTACACGACAAGAACTGCAAGATGCTGATTTTTGTCGGCCACCTAGACTTGATTTACTATTAGACATGCCCCCTGCCAGTCCCGAAACACAGATACGCCATGCCTGGAATCCAGATGATCGGTCTCTTAACGTCTTTGTTAAAGAAGACGAGAAGCTGACCTTTCACAGACACCCAGTAGCACAAAGCACTGACTGTATCCGAGGAAAGGTGGGCTACACCAAGGGCCTCCATGTTTGGAGCATCCACTGGCCAGCAAGACAGAGAGGCACCCATGCTGTTGTGGGAGTAGCCACAGTTGAAGCACCTTTACACTCCGTTGGGTACACGGCTTTAGTGGGATCGGATTCGGAATCCTGGGGCTGGGACCTGGGGCGGAACAGACTGTACCACAACGGCAAGGACCAACCTGTTACTTCAAGCACACCAACGTACCCCTCGTTCCTCCAACCGGATGAGTCCTTTGTGCTCCCGGACTCCCTGGCGGTAATACTTGACATGGATGAGGGCTCGCTGAGTTTCATGGTGGACGGACAGTATCTAGGAGTGGCGTTTCAAGGCTTGAAAGGCAAAAGACTGTATCCCATCGTCAGTGCTGTGTGGGGACATTGTGAAGTGACGATTCGCTACATCAACGGACTTGATCGTAAGTTAAGCTGTGTTCCACACAAACATTTACTCATTGCACACAAAAAAATGTTGGCCCTTATACCTTTTCCCGTTTGTTTTTTTTCTCAGCTTTGCTTGTTCTTTATTATTTAATGAGCTGTATTGAATGTAAAACTGTTTTCCCCTCTGCTGCCATCTCCTGGTTTTAAAGTCAGGATTGCAGCCTTAGTCAGCCTGTTCGTGATGCAATTGCGTGCATTTCTTAAACTTGGTCAAATAAATTTCAATTTCATCTTTCTTGGTGTTAGTGCTTTACAAGAAGCAAGCCCTTTCTTACTTTCACTATTTTCATGCTATGCCGATTCATTAAAAAAGAAAAAAATAACGTCATGACGTCACTTTACAGCGGGAGTAGCTCAGGAGGTAGAGCGCTCGTCTTGGGATCAAGGGATCCCAGTTCGAATCCCGGCTCGTCCTTGTTACATGTCGAAGTGTCCTTGGGTAAGACACTATACCCCCAATAAGCAGGTTAGCGCCTTACATGGCTGCAAGGCCGCTATTGGGAAATGTGGAGCACATTGTAAAGCGCTTTGGTAAGTCATTCACTTGAAAAGCGCTATATAAATGCAGATCATTTCATTCCATTTGACACTTTTCTCTGACTTAATGTGTTCTGCCCCGAACAGCTTGATAAAAGTAAGATAAAAGCAGGTGGATGCAATGAAAATTATGGCATAAGGGCTCTCTGAACTCAGCTAGGCACTGTCAACCCTTACCTAAGAGAAAATATTTAATTTTCAACTTTTAAAATGTAATCGACACATCCCCAACTTAAAAATTAAATGGCTACTTCATCCTAATATTTTTTGCTTGTTTTGTAAGCAACAAGCATATGTTGCATCCAATGCTGCTTGAGAAGTTACGAGAAGCTGCAAAATACTACAAAATACAGTTGTTCAAATGTGCTCTTATCGCTTAACAACCATAAACCAGGCTCGCGAATGCTGATTTATTGTTTTTTTCTCGGTCCATATCATTCTTAAGGGAGACAGTGTCATGTTTTTTCATCTGGACAATAAGATAGTAAAACATCCTGGCAAGTAGTTATTGCATTTTATTTTTTCTAGAATTGCCAAAAAACTGAAGTGATGTAATAATATGCGATCCGAGTTTTATTACAAAAGTGTGAGGATCCGTCTGCAAATGATCATGTCAAAACAGGAAACACTTCTGACTGCACTGCAGTCGCTGTTGGCAGCCAAATGTTTTATTGTTGTTCATAATTGACATGCTCCATGACAACAAGGCTCGTGGCATTTAAGCTGATTTAAACAGTCAAAAATTGGACTATTGCGCAAACTAAGGACCTCTTTTTATGAGCCTTTTTACTTTCAATTTGTGTGGCGACTCTCCTCTCACTTTTTCCATCCCTCCTTGTGTTTCTTAGTCTCATGCTAATCTTGTTTTTCCAGTTTTTCATGTTGCGTTCGTTGCCGGGTTGTATTTACAGTTTACATTGGTGGTTTTAAACCCTGTTCAATCTACCGAACCCTACTTTCGTGTAAAATGTTTTCTTGTTTTTGTTTTGCTTTTTTTAAGTTCAAGGCGAATAGTTTTTCTCACAGATCTGTGTGATTTCTTACTCGTGTCCTCTATTTTGTCTGATGGATTAATTTGAATGAGGAAATCTGGATAATTTACTTTTGACGCTGTGTCATATTTGGTGTCATAAACGCAACCATTATGTGAGAATCTGCAGAGTGGCCTTACAATTGAATTTGTCAAATTTCACCATAAGATTATCAAATAATTTTTTGTTATATTCCTCATCCCAACACGGCTCCTTGAAGTGTTCTTTTAGTTTTGCCGGTGCTAGGCTGAATTTGCGAATCCTGCAGATAAGTTAAACTCCCATCCTGTTTCGAGATACATGAGAATCCGTGACTATGGCCGAATTCTCATCCCCCCTTTTGTGGCCGCAGCCGATTTTAGCCGACTACAATACTTATTACTGAATTCAATCACAACAGAGGAAGGACTTTTTTTTTTTTTAAAAGTTGTTGAAATAAGCCTTGCCCAAAACCAAAGTCGATGAATGACGTTTTAGGCCCGACCCGAATTTCGGGGTCCGGGCCCAAGATCTTACCTCTAATTCACATGTTAAATCACTTACGAGTGCACTAAATTCTAATTGGCCAAGCAACGTCATGTGATCACCTGCAGCTAGTGATGGCCAAGTGGGCCATGTCATTGCGTATAGACATGAATCATTGCCTTGACCTATGTGGCAGAAGCTCCACCAAACCCCTCAGACTGACTTAACAAACCCGTAGGGTTCGATCCAACAGTCAGCTAATAGAACCAAACTTGGAAGTGTATTGGTACTTGATCTGTTACTTTACTGCAGGCCTAGTATGCTCTCATTGCAGCATAGAGATATTTCGTCCCTAGCTCGAAGGAACGTCTCTTCCACTTACAGAAAAACCGTATGATTCATTGAATAATCAGAAGAATAATCGACCGATTTATCAATTATTAAAATCATTAGTTGCAGCCCTAGTACAACTTTATTACTGTTTAGCCGAACAGAATGCATTATGTGATACCTTTTAGTGGCTAAACCGTGAAAACTAAACCCTGATCATGGTACTTTGTTCTCAAGTATCTGTTCAACATGAACAGTGTATTATGTAAATTGTTTAATTTTGGCTAAAACTTACAACAAGTGTATTCTAACAATTTTTTGGTCCTTTTCAGCGGAACCCCTCCCTCTCATGGATCTTTGTAGGAGAGTTGCTCGCCTGACTCTGGGTAGAGAACGCATCCATCACATTGACACGTTGCCTCTGCCTCAGATGCTCAAGAACTATCTCCAGTACCAAGGATTTCATACAAAACTCCATTGAAAGCGCCAGCTGTCTGACAGGACATTGAATGTGACTAGAGATGGAAAAGGAAGACGATGCTAGTGTTGTCTATCTGCAGTTTCTAGCCTTCTCTAGGACATGATTAGATTTGTATTGGAGAATTGGTCAAGTGAATATACCTCAGAGCCTTATCAATGCTGTGGTTTTAGAAATCCGGTTATTTTTGGCTTGCCATAGCAGCTTTCATCTTCTCTAAAGCCTACACTGATTGTACCAGCTCTTGTGAGCTTGCATGCTGGGAAAGGTGTTATTGAAATGTGTTCTAGTTAGACGGCTTGCAGATGAATACCATCATGATTGGGTAATCATTAATAATATCCTCCACCCAATTTCAAAAATACGTTTATGTACGGAAAGAATTTGATTCAGTATTGAGTCGTGTCCACGTTAGTTCTTTTGGATCACATGCGAGCAATTATTTCATAATCTCTTGCAGGCACCAACATTTTGCCTTGTTTGGAGAATTGAAATTGCTGTCTATTTTCCCAATTTGCTTTCAAATTATATTTACAGTCAATGGAAACCATTGTTTGACTCAAATGACTGTGACACATTTTAGCTGTTAAAACCACCACATATTTTTGAATGCTGCTTTTGCACCTCTCACATTTTTGGGGTCGTTATCCCAAATCTTTTTTTAAAGTGATCGTTTTTATGACTTTGTTTTAAAGTCCTTATTTTTTGTGACTTTGCAGGGCACAATCTTGAAACTCTTTGGGGTAACTTGGATGTGAAAAGGAATAAATTTGGTTTTAACTCACGCCTCCTTAGAATGTCTCAATGTCATGATGTACTTTCACACAAAAGTGATTCTAACACGTCTGTCCTTGCACCTCCGAAGAGTATCGTGTCTGCGTTCTTGGTGGAAACAAAGATTTCATTCATATGTGTCCTTAACATACAGTAGGGCACTGTACTAAAGTATATACAGTACATTGAATCAAAAAACCTGACCACCTACAGCTTTTTATCTTTTTTGGGTGGCTCCCCTAAACTCACGCATGTGGACACAGTCTCGGTCACTCAGGGTTTACTTTTTCAACTACTTTTGACTTTAATCATAATTTAATGTTTTTTTATGTGTATAATGGTCCAAACAACTTTGATTCTACTTAATGTACAGTAAAATCGAGCTATTTAAAGATTTACATTAAAAAAAAAAAAAAATATATATATATATATATATATATATATATATTATATAGCAGTTTTTTTCCCAAATCTGCACAATTTTGAATTCCAAGGAGCAAACCATTTTTGTGTTTAGAGAAAAATAGCTAACACAGTATTCCTCAAGAGTCCAGCCCGCCAGGCATTTGCTCTAACAGTCCAACCACAATTTAAACCAACAGTTCTTGGTTGCAAAATAAGCCCAATTTACATAGTTGTGTGCTTTTCATCTTATTGGCCACTGCCCAAAATGCCACATTCACCCCTCAGAGGTTGTATTTTAGGGCTGCTTCTATTGCAAATGACTACACTTGTGTATATCACTGTTCTGAAGCCTCAGATTCTCAGATCGTATCAACTGCAGTAAACAAGTCACTCGGGGTCAAATTCTACAGCAAACAAAGGATGATGTGTTTTAAAATGTTCAATAGCTGTCCTTGGCTTTGCCTACCTAATTAGGTACTTGCGTTAGACGCTAGTGTTCTAGTTTATAACCCGGATTATCACAAGCATGATCACCTTAATTTTACAAATGACACAGTAGGCTAACAATAGCATGCAGAAAAATTGTCATCCAAAAGTGGCTTCGATGGGGGACAATAAATATTTGGCACTTAGGCACTGAGCGGCGTGCCTACTGACAAGCCTAAGCTTGTAGGGTCAAACTCTGAATGTTACAGTACATGTGGACAGTGAAAACCTCAAAAGATAATTGAGCTGCTCATGGATGCCCTCACTGCCGTATCATAAGGTCCCAGAAATCTAGAATATTTCATTGGTAAAATCGAGAGCTACAGTAGCTACCTGGCTGTGTGCAAAGATGGCAGTTTGAAAAGAAAAAAAACTCTTTTAAAAACGTTTTCCTTCAAGGTTTCTAGAACTGTTTTATAGTTTTAAACTTTTGTGTGGTGAGTAAACATGTTGCGCTGCATCAGCCCTCTGCACTCTTCGGGGTAAACCCCATCTATCTACCTTGGTCGTATCCCTCAAGAGGGGTGACCGACAGCAAGACAAACACATATAATAAAGAAAATAAAAGGGGGAAAAAGTAGCAAAAAACACAAACATTTTTGGACCATGGCCAACCCAAATGCCCAAACACCCAAAGAAGTTGGGCACCTCTGCACTTAAGTTGGTCATGCTTTCGTCACTCCAGATGAAACGGGACACGCTTGCTCAGTTCCACGACCACTCCAGTTCTGTCTCTCACAATTTCATTCTTCAATCTATCCAATCTTGTCACTCCTAACGTACTCCTCTAACACTTCATCTCAAAAACATTAAATTTCCCTCTTAAATCTGCGTTCAGGCTCCAAGTCTCTGCACCATACAACAGTTGGCACGATCACACTCTCATTCAGTCCCCTCTTAACGTCCATACTCATACTCTTGTTGCTCATCACTCTCCTCAGAGCACCCAAAACCTTGCTTTCTTGATTCACTCTGTGCAATACCCCGCACTCCATTCCACCAACTGCAGCCACATCACAACCTAAAGCTTTCAACTTCTTCCAGCTCCTGTCCAACCTTATTTCTAACGCCATGCCCACGCCATCACGTGAACACTTACGCCTATCACACACTCTTCCAAACTCAATTACCAACCTTCTCAATGTTTCCTCAGAATCAGCCACAAGCGCTGTGTCATCTGCAAACAACAACTGACTTACCTGCCACACTGTTCCACTGTTATCCATCATATCTACACTTCTGCCAAATGTTCTTGTGGTAAAACCTGACTTATGTTTTACCTGAAAATAAGCTCCAAAACAATAGACCGTGGAGGCACATCTTCTAGTGACGGGTTTCACTAACTGCCCTACTTGACCATACTGACTACTGTGTATAGTCGTTCCTTCAGTAGACCAGTGTTTTTCAACCCTTTTTGAACCAAGGTACACTTATTTATAAAAAGGTTCCGAGGCATATGTCCGTCGAAAATGTTTGAAGATGAAGTTATGTCAAATATTTCACTGTACTACCTCATAAGCAGACAATGTGTATATAAAAAGAAAATACTTCAAATAAAAAGATGGATGTGCTTTGTTTTTAATTTTTTACAATGCAACCTTAACCGCTTTGTTAAACAAATTAAGTTATTAAATGTATTGTGCTACCTCATGAGCAGATAATTAGTATATAAAAAGTATATGGCAATTTACTGCCACCTACTGATATGGATGACTCAATTCCTCGTCTGAAGATGGCAAAAATACTGAATAATGGACTGATTTTTTGGAAAGAGAAAATTGGGAAAATTCCAGCGGTACACTAGACGAGGTCTCCTGGCACACTGGTTGTAAAACACCGCAGTAGACAGCAGAACTAGATGCATAGCTTTAACTTTTTTTGTGGGTTTTTTGGGGCGATTGACTATATATAGTTTAGTTATTTTTGCAGGGTTATTAATTTACCTTGAATTGTAAAATGAAAATAAAACATTGTTAAAAAAATTTGCACCAGTAAATCTAAAAATGTCTTAAAATATTATCTTAGCAATGATATTAAATAGTTTTTCGATGAGTTCCGTATAAAGTGTTCAACGTAGTGGTTTGTAACTTGTATAATTACCCATAAATTGTTTCAACAACTTATTTCTTTGCAGGGTTGGGTGGGGTTACCTTAACTTGATTACTTTCAATTACTTTTGGATTACTCTAATACCAAATATGCTAATTAAAAGACAAAATAAACTAAATATGAATGAAATTACTAAATTTTGTGCAGGCTTGGGTAGTAACTGAATACATGGAACGGCAAAAATTATGTTGGCAAGCTGTTTGGATTTATTTTCATTTTGTTTCTGTCGCATTTTATGTTAGTTTTGCCGGAGATCAAAGCCAGGAGAGAAAGCTTACCACGTGTTGTGAGTCATAA
The DNA here is from genome assembly GCF_059441175.1 of Urocampus carinirostris. NCBI lineage: Eukaryota > Metazoa > Chordata > Actinopteri > Syngnathiformes > Syngnathidae > Urocampus > Urocampus carinirostris. The sequence goes on along the minus strand of NC_142358.1, from coordinate 25,169,378 downwards.
TTTTATTCATATTTAGTTTCTTTTGTCTTTTATTATCATATTTGGTATTGGAGTAATCCAAAAGTAATCAAGTTAAAGTAACCCTACCAAACCCTGTTTGTGAATGACAAACACCTTTTTCCGTTTTTATATTTCCATTTATTTTCTGTAATAACAGCACGTGTTGACGTTGACAAACGTAATCTGCATTAAAATCAGTCGTAAAATGAACAAGTTATAATATATTTACAATATACATTCATTTGCCTCAATGAGGACGTTAACCCGACCAACGTGGCCGCTACGTGGGCACGCTAGACAGCGGGCCCGGTGACATCTGTTGTCAGGGAGACGTAGATTTTGCAGTGCGATACTGCCACCATCTTCTGGTCGTTTCTACGTATTGCAGCATTATAGCCTGATAAACCGTTTAATATGGCTGTCATAAGACCACGGAATATTTTCTTACGTTGCGTCTGGCAGATCTGCCAAATTATCTTGAATAAAACTTATTTAGAACTTGACAAAACAAAGCAAATTGAAAAAAAAAAACAATGTTATTATACATGTTCGAAAGGGAGTAGGAAGAAGCATATGCATATTAAATCCTACCCCTTTGATTTCATTAATAATTGTGTCCCACAGTTGTTGCAGTTTATGTGTTCTACCTGAGGCATTTAGATAGGTGCACCAACTTGCAATGCAGGGACTTAAGTTTCCGGTAAAGCTGGTGATCATACTTCGGTGTGCGAGTCTTCATTTAGATATCTCACATAAAAACAGCTTTTTGTATTTACAAACAACTAACACTTCTTGAACATACATATTTACATACATATTTACACTGGCTCTGAGGTACACAGTCTCTTTATTATTCTATCAATCTATCTACCTTGGTCATATCCCTCACGAGGGGTGACCCACAGCAAGACAAACTCATACAATAACAAAGAAAATAAAAGGGGAAAAAATAGCAAAAAAAAAAAAAAAATACACACAAACATTATTGGACCATGGCCAACCCAATTGCCCAAACACCCAAACAAGTTAGGCACCTAAGTTGGTCATGCTTTCGTCCCTCCAGATGAAATGGGACACCAGAAAGCAGCCATGTCACTCGGGTCAGGGTGACACAACTTTCTTTTGTTCAACAGCACGGCCCGACAGCTTTCACTGGTTTACTCCTCCCGTATCATACGGGTGCCCAGCCCAGCCCATCCTTAAGAACGCGGCCACAATCCCACTATCCTTTCACAATACCTCTCCACTCCTTTCTATCACCAACAAGAGCTCTAGCTTCCATTATATTTAGACCTCTTAATTATATCATCAATATTTGACCTTTCGAATGAACGAAATACCTAATAATTATGTTATCAAAAAAAACAAACCTACAGTTTAGCCCCAATAACAGAATCACCAGTCTCATCCGCAGTGCAGGTAACGTTTTGCTAGTTTTTACTGTAGAGATTGATACCACAGGCCGAAAACATCCTAGTTAAAGAACAGCGAGGAAAGGGAGAATTACAGAACCGATCATTAATCTGCACATCAACTTCATTTATATAGCCCTTTAAACTAGCTACACCTGAAGACTAAAGTGCTGTAAACAAATAGTACATAGTTAACAAACAACTGTAGACTAAAAAAACGAAAACAATTGAAAAAACTCTCATTTTGGTCAAAAGCCAATGAGAAAAAATGGGTTTTCTCGAGGGATATGATCCCAGGGTATGTATATAGATAGATATGTATATAGATAGATAGATAGTTGTAAGAGTAAATTCGATATAAAAACATATGAAACTTGTCCTGTTCTGTTAGTGGTTTTAAGCCTTAAATGCTCCCAAGAGCAGTAAATCGTATCCAATACTAATTTGTACTACCGATAGGAATTGTTGAATTACAGTATGAAGGGAGCAAGACAACTTCACACCCAATTTGGCTGCACAGTCATCTTACTCAAACACTCTGTGCATATAGTTGCAGTTGGTAGAGGCTAAGAGCGTCATCTATCCAAACATTTGGAGCAAAGTTAGTTCTGTATGTAATGTGTGAAACCAATGATACTCAAAATTGCGAAATACAACACACGGGGAAACAAAGGCTAGATTCCAAAACAAGGTTTTATTGGCCAATTTACAGAAAGTGCTGTAGTGACTGACCATTCAGACTCAAACAGACTAGAGTCCAGCGATAAAATCAATGAAAACAACATTTTACACAATATACAAGTTTTCCATGATAACTGCATCGTCCTTCTTTTCTAAAACACATCAGGTCGACATTAGGGCTTGATGAAAAAGCCACAAAAATGTTTCAGGATATGACTAAAGGGAGTGAAAGGGATGAACTCACAAGACTAGTTAAGCTATGTATTTACATGGACATTAAGCAGGGATGCAATGTACACATACATTTTGAGGGGTGTCATTTTTAACAAAGTCTGACACTTTTTTATGTGTTTTGTGAGGTACTTCTATGGTGGAATGTTTTTGGTCTTTTTTGTTTAAACTACTTCTTAAAATTAACCAACAAAGGGTGCCAGTGAACCAATTGTCCCTTTATTTATAATAACACATTGTGTGGGTCCCCAGTAGGCTGGACGTCCTGATTAGATAAATAGAGTGTTTGTGGAATATAAATTAAGCAGAAAAAATTGTTTTGATGATATCAGGACAAGGCTCCTTTATCAGTGACATCAATCAGCCCATTAACCAATCACGGTTCAGGTCGCAAAAATTAAATGACAAAAGTCAGAAAAAAAGTATCCCACGGGTCTTTTCTTACTTTCACCATTTTCAGGCTGTACCAACAAAAAAAACGGGAATTAGCGTGCAATCACTCTCCCCCCTCCTCCCCCCTTCGCTACTACCAAACCTGTTGTGAGTCCAAAACCGTTGTACTAATAGTAAGATAAAAGCTGATAGGTGCGATGGTAAGAAATTATAAAAATAATTTGAACTCAGTTGGGCATCGTATACACATACTTAAGAGAAAGTTTTCTACCTTCAACTTTTTAAAGACACCTTAAATGACGCACCTGACTTTTAATATTGCACTGAAAAATAAATAAATAAATACAAATTGCAAATAACTTTGCTGATTTAAAACACGATTTACATAAAGTTAATATATATTTATCCTACTGGCAAATTATTTTTGCTCGTTTACCGTTTACCGGCATTATTTTAGTTATAATTCTGGTACTCCGATGTACTCGCTGGGGCTGCAGCCCCTAATTCTAAGCACTGGCGGCAATATTTTTTTACACCGTCAAAAACTGCGACCAGATGATGAAGGTGCTGTATCTGAGTCAGATCAAGAGGCTTATCCTGCTACTGGTATTCATGGAAACCAGTACTAACAGTTTAATGTGGTGGAGCAAGCATCAACCCAAAATACAGCTTGGAGAAGGATGTATGCTGCCTGGTGATACTTGCCCAACACACACCATAGGAAGTTCAGGGCTCGGGAACCGTGATCTAATGCCATTTACAGCTTAAATTATTATTTTTTTTTCGTGGATTCTCAGCCACTGTTTGTAATACTGTGCATTGAATGTACAAACTATTAAGTCCTTTGTTTTGATTTATGCCGGCACACAGGACACCCAATTTATATCTCCGCACTGGAGAAAATGACTGTCCTTTGTCCAATCCATTGTCTCGAACAATGATGGAAAACATTGGCACCCATGAGGCAGTTTTCTTTTTGAAAATATTACCACTTGCCTAGTGGATCTTGCGAAAAGTTCTGATATCCAATGAAACAATGATACATCCAAACGTGTGAACAAACAAACTCAGTCAAATGCTGAGCTGTAATGTACATAAAGGGACTGCGGTGCCACCGTCTAATTCTGCAGAGTAAAGAACTTAGATTTTGGACATTTGTTGTGTACAAGAAGGAATTGTCTGGGTAAGGCATGTATGCTCATGGTAGGGAAAGTTATGACCTACTGTTATCACTTTTTACAAGATAGTGTATAAAAATTTACAAGGAAAGTTATCCAACTTTCCTGAAAGAACAAAAACTCAACTCTCTTGATGAGTTAAAGGTAACATCTGGAGACTGTTGTTCTGTTTCCGTATCTTACTCTCTTTTTAATGTACCATTAAAAAGATGCAGTTTCAGTAAATTCCCTTCAGTTTTTCTCATTGCGTCAGGAACACAATGGAGAGATTACAAAAAGTAAACGCCATAAACGTTGGCAAGACTGTTTTGTGATTTGTTTGAATGTCGGAATGTAGACTTATTATGATTTATTTGTAGTGTGTTAATTTAGTGTTAGAAACTGAAATATGCTCATTCATTTGACTGTTTATTGGATTTAATTTCAAATTACACATGCTATGTGTTTTTGAAACGTCTTTAGGTTATGTGCTAGACGCATGTTCCCTAAACTACCGCCCACTTCCACATTTGGTCCGGACCCTAAACAATTTTTTGACAAGCAATTTTTTTTATACCTATAATGACTCAAAAGTCTAGGTGCACAGTTATGGCTGTAATAGGGTTAAAACCCATGTCCCCGTGGTGAGAGCACCACCCTCACCACCAGTGAAATGGATGACAATTGAAAAGGCATCAATGTTTACCTCATTGTCACAATCTTCAGAGACGAAAGTCAATTTTACTGTGCATTTTACTTGTTACATCCATCCATCCATTTTCTGCACGTTTATCCTCAAATGGGTCGTGGCGGTGCTGAAGCCCATCCCAGCCATCTTCATGCAGTGGGGACGTCACAGCCTGAACTGGTTGCCAGCCAGTCGCAGGGCACACAAAGACATACCACCATTTACACGATCATTCCCATGTAGGGACAATTTATACTGGCCAATTAACCTTTGCCATGCATGTTTCTGGAATGTTGGCGGAAACCGGAGTATCAGGAGACCCACACATGCACGGGAGGAACATAAAAACTCTGCACAGGGAGGCTGTGGTAGCTGTAATTAAAACGTTCCATCCATCCATCCACCCACCCATTATCCACACCCCTTATCCTCAGCAGGGTCGAGGGGGCCTTCCATCAATGGGCAGGGGACACTCTGAACTGGTTGCCAGCCAGTCGCAATGACGATAAATTTGATTAATTCAATTTGATTATTCTATTCTAATAAAATATAATGTATTGTCATTGTAACATGGGAAACACACCAAAAGTTACATTCGTCTCTGCTATGAAATTAATAATAGTGTGATAATGAGATAAAATCTACTTCCTTTTCGCAAGTCATCCATCCCACTGGTGGTCCAGTGCTCTGACAATTAAGCTGATCTTGGACCCATTAAAGATTGATTTAATAAATAGCGTTATTATTTATCTTCTGACTTTTGCTCTGTGAAAAATCCAGAGAAGGTTATTTTTTTCTTATGTATTTCATTATTAGTGTTATTCATTATTGTCTGGCTTTTGCTCTGTGAAGAAACCAGAAGAGTTATTTGATTGCTTTCTGGAAAATAATACATTTTTACATTCAGGCACTCCTGCAATTGTCACACTTTTTCTGTTACAAACTAACCCCGGCCCCTCATTGTGGATGGGAAAAGTTATGTGGCCCTCACTGGGATAAGTTTGGGAGCCCTGTGCTCTACGTTGTTGAATGACCTAATCCAGTAGGGGGCAATATTACCTCATTTTTCAGTGCCACGAAGTGATAGTGTACCTGATGTGGTGTTTTGTGTGAGCCATTATATCTGATGCTTTATAACAGATCAAGTGAATGTTTGGAGAGTTTTAATTAGATGGTTTTGTTTTGTCCCAGTCAAGGCGCTTGTTTCCCTGCATCCTGGGTAGTTGAACGTCAATCTCTTCCTCGCTGTCATCTGATTCTGCACTTGTGATGTCATCCTCCTCTTCCTCATCCTCCTCATCTTCGTCTACGTCTTCCTCCTCGCTGAATTCCTCTGCCGCTTCATTGGGATCCTGCAGATTCTGACACAAAAAGGTACTGTATTACACCCGAGTCATAATTTATTGCAGTGCAGAGATTTTTCAAATTCAAGTTTCTCTGAAAGACATCATGTCACAAAATTCTCTGGACCGACAAAAATTAATGGAGCAAAAAGAGGAAAGTGCTTTCTATCGCCAACAAAGTTGGACTCCTCGACCCACTAAACATGCCCTGGAGCTGCATGCAGCTCTTCGCTGCTGCTTAGTGACTCCCTGGTGTTTTTTTTTAAATATTTTATTATGGAAAAATATATGGCTGCTGAAGAATGGCAAACAGGACACATTCTTAACGTTTTCCAATGAATATAGAAACCGTAAAATTCGGACTATATGGCACGACTTTTCCCCCCAAGCTTTCAACCCTGCAGCTTATAAAATGATGCAACTTCTTCATGCATTTTAACTAACGGCCACCAGGGGCGCTCAAGCAGTAAAGGGAAGAGTAAAACAGGTAAAATATTTTTGTCTAGGAAGACGCAAGTCTAAATTAACTTCGCACTTTGTGCTTGAATAAAACTAAACAGAGAGAATGAACAGACCCACATCACACAGAAAAGATGTCAATCGAAAGGGGAGGCCTATCTACCCTTTTGGGAATTATTTTACAAGTCTATTTATTTATAAATGGAAATAATGTGGTGAAAATAAAGGATTACAAGAAGCAGCGTCCAACCAAGCAGAAATGCTTAATCTGGATTACTACTTATCTGTCGGCATTATCGTGTGATTACACATTGGGATTCTATGGATTGTCCTTGATGTAAACAAAGCGGACTTTCAAAGAATTTAAAGACAGCCAGGGGACGTAATGGTGAGTTACGCCAGCTTTATAGTTCTCAATTTCTGTTTCAGACTGATCGTGACATTTCTCTGATGAGTATATTTCGAAATCCGAAGAGTTTAAACTTTTCAATGAAATGTGGCATGACGTATTTCAGTGACCGGTGATATTGCACAGATACGTATTTGTTAATAAAAAGTAAAACGCTAAGAGGTTAAAGTACCGTATATTCTTAAAACTCTGTCTGTGTCTTTCTTTGTAAATATCTCAATTTTCAATGTGGGCTTGCTCGACTTCTAGTCAGGTGCGGCTTATGTATGTACAGAATGCTTTTTCCTTTAAAAATTTACTGGGTGCGGCTTATAATTAGGAGCGCTCCATAATTTTACTGTAGATACAGGAGCCGTCTCCTTCCTTATAAGGCTTATACACAGCTTTTAATTATATGCGGCTCCAAACATATTTTTGTTGATTTTTCTTTTGGTCTATAATGGCTCTTTTCACACTTTGGGTTGCCGAACGGAAGGTAAATGCAGTTTTCCACATGATGGCGACAAAGTATGTGAAATAAAGTGGATCGTGTCCCTAATAAAAACAGTTGTGTAATAAAGTAGCATGATTAATTCTGAAATTCTACTTTGATAGTACAGAAGCTATTTGTAAAAATGTTCGTGCATTTGTAAATTGGGTTTGTTCTTTGGTTTCAATGTACGGTATAATGTACAGTTTTGAATAAAAGGTAATAAAAAAACATCTCTACTTTTTTCGAAACACATCCCCTGTGAAAAACAAGCAATTACTAAAATATATTTTACCTGGGATCGCATTGGTGAACATTTTCATTTCGACTCAATTCCAGGGTTTTTGCATGGATTTTGAAGCCCGTCTTACCTCCATTGGGTTGACTGTGATGGAGAGGGCCGCGTTATCCCAGGCACTGTCTTCCGCTTTGCTGCTCTCAGACAGTTTGATGTCTTGCTGGTGGCTGAGATGGATGTGGTAGATACCCAAAACCACCACCACAACCAGGGCGGCAATGCACATGACAATGACCACTGTGGCGGCACTCGGCGTCCCTGACACATAGATGGAAAACACAGTCGAGCAGTTAGCAGATTCCAGTTCAGCAATGTAAACAAAAACAAAACAAAACAAACTAACAGAAAAAGAGGTGGAAAATAGTAGTAGTCGTAGTGCTTATTTGCCACTTGGGTTTCAATTTCACAATGGTGGTTCACCAAGTGCAGAATATAACTTCTGCATTTTCACCACCCACACAAATACCATATACAGTATATAGATAGATAGATAATGTTTATATAATGCATATATATATCAGATGCACTCCGGCCGTCAGTTCCGGTCTGAATTAGTTATGTGTCGTTTGCGAACAAACTGGTGATCCAGCTCTACAAAGTGAAATCTCCTATTTTATTTGGGTGTGGGAGAATACATTTTGACCATCCACAGCCCCTGCAGACTGTGTGAGAGGGAAGTGCCCCACGCCATGCAAAAACGCGACACGTAAAGCTTGTTTTGTCTTGTATATGTATATCCATCCATCCATTATCTATACTGCTTTTCCTCTGTAGGGTCGTGGGGTGCTGGAGCCCATCCCAACTATCTTCGGGCAGTGGGCAGAGGACACCCTAAGCTGGTTGCCAGCCAGTCGCGGGGCACACAGAGACAGACAACTCACTTGCTCATTCATACCTAGGGACAATGTGGACCAGCCAGTTAACATGACATGCATGTTTTTGGAATGTGGGAGGAAACCAGAGTGCCCGGAGGAAACTCACGCAAGCAGGGGGAGAACATGCAAACTCCGCACAGTTAGGCCGGTAGCTGGATTTGATCCCATGATGAGGTAACCACTCACCCGGCTTGCCACCCTGTGTGTATATGTATATATATATATATATATATATATATATATATATATATATATATATATATATAAATAATTGCCGTACAGTTTCATATGTAGATCTGTAGACCGTGATCATAAGTACAGGTGGGTGTAAGTCAGCCGTGACCTGTATTTTTGCATCAACGATGCAATTCTCACAAATCTATTCAATATATACCGTATTCATTTAAATGTGGTGGCTCTCAAGTTCACAGCTGCACACATGTAGCACAAAAACTCTTTACTGGCACACTCGCAACATCATCAAAAACACACAGCGGCCTCTTTTTCATCCAAAATGTTTATTCCTCATGCTCTGATCTTTATCTGTCTGAAAGCACAACATTAATGAATCTGGCCTCCGTCCAAATGCAGCTGTTGCTATGTGTGCGCGCTCTTGATCATTAGAAGCCAGCCACTCCTCCAATGATCATTTACTTGACTTATGGGAGAATCCCACCAAAAAAGTAATGATTTTCATGCTACTTGCAGCCTTTCCAGGCCAAGTAGCACTCATTTTTGCAAGTATATACAAGCATAACTTTTGGAAGGACTTATTTTATTTATTTTACGCATTTTGTTTCATGGAGGTTGAAAATATTCCCTTAAATGAATGAAATTACCAACCATCTTCTAGATCAGGTGTGGGCATTCTTTTGGAAAACATTTGCACAGCGGCCTAGCTTGGGGACAACACAATAGATAATTGACATTTGATTTAATATGTCGAGTGTTTTAAATCTGATACATGAGGAAAATTGATAAAAACTTTTTCCCGTTTGCATAAAATTTTGTCTTGTTTCATTGTCCATTCGTTTATAAATAGAGCATTTCATCCAATTGTTTTCTAAACACCCAAAATCTACAAAAAAAATGAATTTATTTATCCATTCATCCATCAATTGTCTGCACTTCTTATCCTCGGTAGGGCCGCGGGGGTGCTAGAGCCCATCCCAGATAGCTTCTGGCAGTGGGCAGAGGACACCCTGAACTGGTTGCCAGTCAGTTGCATTAAATTTATTTACAAATACATTTAATTCTGTGTAACATTAAAGTAACATCTCCCATTTTAAGTACTTAAGTTAAATATTAAGTATTAAATTAAAAAACCTAATGGCAACAGGGCGACTTCAGGCATGTTTTATTGCATGGAATTTAATATCTTGATCGGTAAAGTTAATTTGACAACGCTTTCACAAAAAAATGTAGCCAGCTCTTTGAATGCTGGCTATGAGCACAATGCAAAATATAGTTTTTATGGGGGGGACAGGCTAAGAAACCCGCGTGAGTGCAATCGTATTGTCTTCAACAAAGACTTCTGTTTGAAATCCAATAACATTGAAAAAAAAAACCAACAAAAAAAATATCTGGACAAGCGGTTGCACATGTTCTGTTCGATAAATGGTAGTCAGTCTTTACAACTATAGTAGGGGATTTGGAGTTGTGCGTGGCTCTGGTGACATCTAGTGGACATATCTAAAACTGCAGGTTATTGCTTAACCTAAAGCACCTTTTACTTTTTTCTTATGCGTCTCTCAGCATCGTGTCGCAAGCCGGATTATGAGATGATCTGCATTTATATAGCGCTTTTCAAGTCAATGACTTCCCAAAGCGCTTTACAGTGTGCTTCACATTTCCCAATAGCGGCCTTGTATTGCAGTCATATAAGACGCTAACCTGCTTATTGGGGGTATTAGGGGTTCAGTGTCTTACCCAAGGACACTTCGACATGTAACACGGACAAGCCGGGATTCCAACTGGGATCCCTTGATCCCAAGACGAGCGCTCTACCTCCTGAGCTACTGCCGCCCCCAATTAAAGCTGTTGCTGGACCCTGTACGGCCTGCGGGCCATAGTTTGGTGACACCTCTTCTATATACAATAATTTAGCTTATTTTGAGAATTATTTTAGAGAAATGACATCAAATATCCGCAAGATGAGCAACATTTTCTGCAAAAGAGGTGCACTTTTTCTTTTGCTGCGAGATCGATCACACTCAAATAACTAACAAAGACGGATCACAGATTGATTTGCTAAATCTAAGTACCAATATATTTTCGAATCCTGGTGGAAAGTATTTTTTTAAAATAAGCAAAATAATTTACTATCTTCCAGATAAGATCATTTTGCTTATTTACTGGTTTATCTTTTACATTCTATTAAAAAAAAAACAAAAAAAAACCAAGATAAAATATCTTATAATTGGAGCCCATCCCAGCCATCTCCGGGCAGTGGGCAGGGGACACCCTGAACTGCCAATCGCAGGGCACAGAGGGCACACAGGGACAGACAACTCATTCGCTCATTCACACCTAGGGACAATTTGAACCGGCCAATTCACCTGAAATGCATGTTTTTGGAACGTGGGAGGAAACCGGAGTGCCCGGAGGAAACCCACGCAAGCACGGGGAGAACATACAAACTCCGCACAGGAAGTCTGGAGCTGGATTTGAACCCACCACAGGTTCCCATGACATGAACTGTGCCGCACAAGCGCTAACCACTGCGCCGCCGTGCTGCCCCAAGTTTGCTTACTCATGTTAAAAATTTCGAAACCCTGGTACAGTAATTTTTTATTGCGATTAATGGGCATCACAACCCCCCATGATCGAAAAAAATCAATCAAGAAGCCCCACCCATTTAAACATGCCCTCTCCCGGTCTTCACCTGAAGTAATAGTCGACCGGCGATAACGGATCGCGGCTTCACTGGTGCTGTTCATTTTTGGTAGAATGTCTATCTATCTACCCTGGTCCTATCCCTCGAGACAGGTGACCGGAGAATAAATCTAAAGAAATAGCTTCCAAGCATGACACCCAGTTCCTACTCACAGCAATGCGATCTGGGATAATGGACTGCGGCCGCACGAGTGCAGTTCAGATGCCAGGCCCGACAAAAATTTTGCACTTTTTTTAATTTCATGCTTTTTTATTGCATTTCAAGCATTTTGGATATTATCAAAATGCAGCTAATAAAGCATTTAAGGGAACATTATTTCTTAAAATGTTTTTAGGTTTTGCTGGTCATTTTGGTCTTAAAAATATGTAAAAATACTTTATCTTTGGTTTAAATTGCTATTAAATCAAATACATTTGAGATATGGATTTATTTATCTTGGATTTGGGTCACAGCAGCTTGTAATTAGGGTGGTATGGTTGTTCCTTAAGTCAGATCACTTGAAAACCACTGATTTAGATCAATATATATATTTTTAATGAATGTTGTTGTTTTTTTACACACTGTACCTTTAAACATATAACACAGTTGAGTCATCACGCACCAACTGCCCGCTACTGCCTTCTTCATGACCTTCATTTCGGTCATTCTCCCCCAGTAAAATTTGCACGCAAGCACGCGCACACATGCACAGGCACTCTGGTATCTACAGTACTAAGTAAAATCCATCGGGGTCTGATGAATAATTAAAGCTCGTGTGACAGCACGAGACCCGTGTCTCTCCATGTTCTCTTGACTTAAGAGCACTCAGATGTGCTTCTCCACTTTTAACTGCATGAGAGAAGCAATCTGATGAATCAACTGATGAGGGACTAGGAAGTCCAACAGATATGACCATAATAACCATTTGAAAAACAGCAAGCATAATAGCTATTTTTTTGCAGGAGTGTAAATGTTTTGTGGGGGAAAGTTTTATTCTCCACACTAAGGCTGAGCAAGTCAATCCAAATATTGAAATTAGCTAGTTCGCTTGGCGAAACCCCTCCTTTCCTCAGAAAAGACTATCCATCCCTTTGGTCGCATCTCTCAGGCGAGGGATAGGGAAAAGGAGAACCATGGCTTGGTTTTGCCATGTTTCCTGGGGCTGTGACTTTCGCCCCTTGTTGGTTTCCACGGTCCCTAGGCGACCTAGGCCGGCAAGGTTTTTTCATTTTTTGTGATGAAAATTTTAATAAGGGGATTTGAGAACTGTGGAATGTTTTTGCCAGAGCTTTTCTGGTGGAAAACCCAAACTGACCCAGCTCCACCGAGACCCTAGCTCTGGTAAATTGAGTTCGAGACCCCTGCCTGAAAGCCATTATTCAAAACTCACATACAGACAAAGGAGGGCACTATGGACAATCGTTCATCCCAAAAATGTGCATATCAGGTTAATTGGCCGCTCTGAATTGTCCCTAGGTATGAATGAGCAAGTGAGTTGTCTGTATCTGTTGTGTCCTGCGACTGGCTGGCAACCTGTTCAGGGTGTCCCCTGCCCACTGCCTCGCAAGATCCAAAACAACGAGGCTGGTAGCTGGAATTAAACACAGGAGCTCTGAACTGTGATGCAGATATGCTAGGCAATCACCATCCGGGCCTGACAATCTTGGAAAACTCAGTGTCATAGACTTACTGTTATTGTTGGGAAAAAAGGATACAAAATTGAATTAAACAATATTTGCAAATATTGGATGGCTTACTTGACTAGATTATTTTTTTAACTGGGAAACATATTAAAAAATACAGTATATCAGTGGTTGTTACCATTACAAGTGGCCACAAAGGGGGCTGTGTGTGGGAGAAAGGTGCTTAGACTTAAAAATTCTACCCATTCGGTGAAAAATATTTCTAATCTAGTAAATACACTTTTTTTTCAAATTCAATGTAAAATAAACTTATTTTTTATAATAACTACAGCTATTTACATTATGATCATTGTACATTTAAAAATTAGACAAACAATATGCAAAACTAGTATCGGCTAAAGGAGACCATTTTGCTTAATTTATGTATGCATTTTTCATTTTTTTTTTTTAAAAACAATAACACAATATGTGTTCATATTAGAAGCCCTTAACAATAATCGAGCCTTTTTATTCTGCTAATTGTGTTAAAAAGAAATAAATGAATTAGGATATGTTGAGCAGTGCTTTTCTTAATTAATGAGGAATACAAGTCAAAATCTTATTAAATTACTTATCGTTAAAATGGGCAAAACTTCTGCCAATGGGATTACAATTTAATTATTTCTAATGTGTTGAGGGTATTTTGTTTAGCGTTTGTAGTTTTTGTAGCTATCACTGTCGATGTTGAATATATTTTTAAATATCCCTGGGCCCATTTTGTAGGAAAGTGAAATATTTGTTGAGAACTTGAAAGATGGAATTCAATTGCTGTATTTGATCTAGTTAAGTCAAGTCATGTTAATTTTATAGCCCTTAATCACAAGGAGTCTCAAAGGGCTGCACAGACCACAGATTATTGCATACTACAGACTATTATTACACCATCCCCTGATCTAAAACCTACATGGGAGCAAGGAAAAACTCAAAAATCTCAGCATGAAGAAAACAAAGAAACCTTGAGAAGGGACTGCACATGAGGTAATCCCCCTTCCAGGATTACCAGGCTGCAAAGGATGTTGTAATAACAAAGAATACACAGATTTTATCAACATAAAATAAAGGTAATTCATAAGATATAGAACTGTGTTTTAAGCCCAGATTCAAAGAGTTCCTCTGAGGTTGCGGATCGAATCTCAGGGGCAGAGCATTCCACAACATCGGGGCCCGAACACTCTCGTAACCGCAATTCTAGTAGTGTGAAATCTGTTTCGATAAACCATTATACAATTTTTTTGTGTGACCCTGGAAGTTATCTGAAATATTAATTAAGGAAATAAGATGGAGACAGTGACTTTGCCTTCTGTTTCCCTACCTGAGATATGTTTGGGGTACAGTTCATCAATCGTGGATGGGTGGTGAACTAACTGCATGTGTTGAGGGAGAGCCCAGGTGTGACTGACATGTTCTGTGACCTCAGAACTGTGGAGCACGCTGACCTGTGAAAAATAAAAATATATCATTTTGGTTTCAAACAATAGGACACTCATTTTCTACCTAGCTAGATGTCAGAACTAATTGTCCTCAGAACTTAGCAAATACCAATACTTCCGGACTACAGAGTGCACCTGATAAAAAGCCACATGGGCCAAATTTAGGAAGAAATTCGTCTGTTTTTGTACAAGCCACACAAGATTTTAAGCCTCATGCTATAAAATAAATTCATTTAGGTCCAATTCTAAGATTTAAAAAAAATACAATAATAAGTGGTGAAATGTCAACTACATAAAAGTAACAAAAAGCTTTTATCGTCGCCGGCGACTTTAATCAGGCATGCTTAGGGACTGTACTTCCCAAATTCATTCAATTCGTGGACTGAGCAATTAGGGAAGAAAAACACTGGACCGTGTGTACAGTAAGGTCAAACATCTAGTTGGATCCGGCCATCTCTGTCTGTCCCTCACCCCCTCATACACCCACCTCCGGAGGAAAACAAAGCCTATGCAACAAGGACAGTATAAACATCTTCTTTGTACCTTTATCACTTTGTTTTCTTTGTCCTCACAGTAAAATGTGGTCCTCGAGTGCTACGTCCAATTTCGTTGTCACAATATATTCAACCCATGTTGTAACAATGACAATAAAGGTATATCTATTCTATTCTATTCTACATTGTGCCACGATTAAGACATTTGTTTGTGGACTGTGTCATTGATTTCAATCTGAATAAACTAGCACAACAGTCAATATTATTTGGCATTAACATATATGCACGAGTGCGACAAAAACATTCTCAAAACAAAATTCCATGTACTCTACTGACTAAAATTCAGAAGCTCGTACGATCCCAGCCAGTATGCATGAATTTTTTTAAGTAGTAATAGAAATACCCGCTCTCCTCTCTATCATGTGCAAAAGGGATGGCAGAGCTTAAGATAAGTCGCGTGGCCGTGCATGTCCACGGATTGTTGTGATTGTTTGAATTTTAAACAGTAAATTACATTGTGTTTTGTTTTAAGAATGTTTTTTTGTCGCACTCCTGCTTACACATACCTGTCAACTTCAACCAATTGCTCCCTTTATTAATGATTGCACTTCTCCTTATTAAGTGATAATAAACCATACAATCAAACACACCACCTATTTACTCACAGTAAGACAGACTATGTAGAATAAAAACACATATAATTTGTGAAAACATTTTTTTTTTACTTACAGAATTAAATGACTGATAATAACAAGTAATTTATGCTGACGTTGTCTCTGCTAACAGTAACGGAGACGATCAGAAGTAGAGCTGAAATGGGCAAGCCGAGATCAAAACAATTATACGACATTCACAATTTGAGCTGATCAAAAACATAACATACGGGGAAAGCATATAAGGTAAAATAAATGTGTTAATGGGGTTCACTGTAATTGTTTGCTTAATTATGTCAGCAACCTTACTTTAAGGAAGGGTTGATCATTAAAAAGTTTACAGTCTTTTTGTTTTATTTCACTAATTTCCCTAAGAATTGGACCTTTATAGCAGACTTATGGCATTTTAACTGAAAGTGCCATTCATTTTTAGCTTATACAAGCATAAAGGCTCGGGCATTTCCAAGCATTCTACTTGGGCGAAGTTGTTGGGGCATGGTTTGTTGAAAGAAAAAATGTTAGGGAGCCACTAGAGAGCACCAAAGATCCGCAGGAAGCTCCAGAGCAGCTGGTACATGAAATCAGACGTTTTGGGGGGTATTATTTGGGAGAGTGTAGGGGGGTTGACACGCATCATAGCAAAAAACACTCGCAGAGGCCTAAAATACAACTGTGTGCATTTGTATGAAAATCAGTTCAGCTGTTTTGGAGCCAAAGAGTCACACACACACACACACACACACACACACACACACACACACACACACACACACACACACACACACACACACACACACACACACACACACACACACACACACACACACACACACACACACACACACAAAAGTGGGGATTTATAAAGTACCGTATTTTCCGCAGTATAAGGCACACCGGGTTATAGTGCGCACCCCCAAAAAATAGTTTTTGGTCCCATAGTTTCCATACATGAGGCGCACCGGATTATAAGGCGCTACAATGGGAACGTCGACAAAACAATCAGATAGTTCAGTCAAACTTATTACCCCCTTAACATTCCAAAAGCTTGCAAAGAAGTAAATACGTGTCTCAGACATGTTCAGAAACAGTGTCTGTACGATGTCACCAATCACTCAAATGCATCGTTCCAAATATCATTCGGAAGGTTAAAGTCTTGGGATTCAAGAAATGTCAAACATTTCTTAGTTTCCATTTTATTTTTTGCTGGCCGCATAGCTCACCTAAGTTCTCTTGCAGCCATCATGTTCAATAATGATTTGTAACCATGGTCTTCTTACAATCCAGGAGAGTAAAATATTTACAAATACAGAATAGTAAAAAATGTTTTCTCTATGCCGTAGTGCAACCCAACGTGTGATTCACATTCATCTTTTTCAGCCAATTGCAGGCTTTGTTTCGCCCCTTTAGTCTGTGCGAGCCTGTAAATGATAAAAAGGATCCGCCCCCTTTACCTCCGAATAACTTTAGCCAATAGTGACTGATTCAAATGATGATTGACGCATTGGTTAGGAAATGAAACGCCGGTATATAAATCCCAGCATACAACGCGGACTACTTCGCCTTCGGAGGAAAATGTAGTCGGCGGCTGCTTCCCTTAGTTGCAAGACTTTGCGACTTAATATTGATCCATATATAAGGCGCACTGTATTATAAGGCGCATGGTCAGCTTTTGAAAAAAATAAAGGCTTTTAGGTGCGCCTTATAGTGCGGAAAATACGGTAGTTTGGATGGATTGGATTAGGATAAAAGAATGTTGAGGAAATGAGCCACCTTCTCTGGTTTAATGATCAAGGAAACTGTGGCTGCACTGACCTCTAAGGTAAATTCATTGCTGGTGTAGCGTCCATTGAGCTCTGAACACGTAAGACGGAACCTTCTTTCTGTTAAGAATGCTGGCCGCCAGTTGTAGTAACGCACCTCTTGGATCACGTCCTCATAGATTGCCATGGAGTCCACACCTAGGTAGAAGAATTAAATCTTATAAAACACTAGTGCGGTCAAAGAAAGCTTTAAATTAAATGGGACAATGTGCATTATATGTGCAACTGAAAACAAGTGCTTGAAAGTACAAAAAGGAATACAAACTACAGAGACTCAAAGTAACCAAAACACACAATTTTACTACAAATTTTTGGGACCCGATTTAAGGTTTTGGAGTACCCTTAGCAGCAAGATGACAGACAAGTAGGTCACCTCCCTCTAGGTGAGGCTTATATGACTAAAATCAATGCAATATTTTTGACAGAGTATTAAAAAAAAAAAAGGTTCCATTGATTCATTCATTATCTGCACCGCTTATCCTCAGTAGGGTCGAGGGGAAGAATGTTTACATAAGTCATATTTTTTTGCTTATTATTTTAATTCATATTTTTATTCAATGAATGAAGTTTCCTGTGCCACTAGGAGGTACTAAATAATACACACTGTCCCTTTAAAGTAACTTAAGACTTTTTAAAACCCTAGTGGTTCTCAAGTTTTTTGTTTTTTCTAACCGAGATACCCCCTGAGTAAAATTTTTTCAACAAAGTACTTCTGGGTAAAGGTTTATGTGTTGGGTTATGGGTATTTGAAATAAATACAAAGGCTGTGGATATATAATGAATGGCCTTTGATCTTTTTGGAGAATTCATTTTAACTGATTTACTAAAACTTGGAGCATGTTTTCAAGTTTTGTACACTGAAAAAAAGGTCTAGTTAGGGTAAAATTGAGGCAAAAACCTAATAAAAAAAATACATTCCCAATTAGTGTAAAATATGATTATAAGGATGGCAAACAACTTGAAAATTCTTATTTTAAGATTTATGTTGTGATTTTTTTGTAACACAAAGTAAAACAAATTGTAAAATCATCATATTTTCAATTCACCTATTTGTTAACTATATTTTAACTTCCGGTCACACAGGGAACAGAGAAAAATAATCTAAGATAATAGTAAATATGTATTTAAAAAAATACTGTATTTACTTATATTTAATAGCCTTCTGAATGATCTATTAACAAAACAAAGAAGTGTCATTTTTTCCTTTTCATGCATGAAATCAATATGTAAATCACAATTTATCCTTAGGCATTTTTAGTCAATATCTATTCTAAAAAAAGACAGTATTAACGTATATTTGATACCATTCTCAACACGATAGCCATTTTGTATACAATTCTGGTATTTTCCTGAAGTAATCAATTGGTGATTGTGTGAATGCTTTAAAATAATTTAAAGTACTTTGTGCTTTAAATTTTTAAATTTAAGTACCTTTCAGAATCATGGATTTAATCTGCATGGTTTGGAATACTGACTACAAATTCACATGTTTCATTAATCATTCCTGAGTACATTTACGTGCAGGAAAAAATTGGATTAAGATAAGAATATCACCAATATTTGGGTTTTGTAAGGCCATGTTAATTCACCCATTAATCTATATATGCTTTTACGGCCCGACGAAGACAGCTAATCCATTCATTGGCGGAATACTTAATGATGTAAACCCATTTTGCTTATCTGATGTTTTATATGCATGCTGAATTTCTTCTCCGGCAATTTTTTTCTTCATTGGGGCGACAAAAAACTTGGCCATGTAGTGCATAAACAAATTACTGTGAAGCTTTGCTATAACATGGTACACTTTTCACTGACTTACTATACCACTGATTTGCATCCTGCATCGAGTTTTGTATTCTGATCGGCGAAATATATAATGGATGGATGGAATAGCAATTTTAATTATATAATTGTAAAACAAATTAAGGTTTCTACTTCACAATTCACTGAATAAACTACAACTCAGGCAAACTCGCTAAATAAGCCTCATTTAAACTATTTATTTGTCCATGACATTTTGATTTTATATTCTGTTACCACGGCAAACTTGCCATAGTCTGAAAAAATGACACATACAGTGAATAAAATAAATATTTGAACACCCTGCTATTTTTCTATTTCTCTCACTTAGAAATCATGGAGGTGTCTGAAATTGTCATCGTAGGTGCATGTCCACTGTGAGAGAGATAAACTAAAAAGAAAAATCCAGAAATCACAACGCATTATTTATCAACGATCTATTTGTGTGATATAGCTGAAAATAAGTTTTTGAACACCTGAGAAAATGAATGTTAATATTTGGTACAGTAGCCTTTGTTTGCTACGACAGAAGTCAAACGTTTCCTGCTGTCTTTCACCAGGTTTGCTACCACTGCAGGAGGAATCTTGGCCATTCCTCCACACAGACCTCTTATATCATTCAGGTTTCTGGGCTGTTGCTGAAATACACGGAGTTTGAGCTCCCTCCAAAGATTTTCGATTGGGTTCGATCTGGAGACATGCTGGGCCATGTTAGAACCCTGATATGCTTCTTACGAAACCACTCCTTGGTTTTCCTGGCTGTGTGCTTCGGATCGTCGTCAAGTTGGAAGAAGCAGCTACGACTCAGCTTCAGCTCTAACTGAGCAAAGGAGGTTGTTACCCAAAATCTCACAACATACAGCCCAGCCATCCTCTCTTTATTGCACTCATCCTGTCCCATGTGCAGAAAAACACCCCCAAAGCATGATGCTACGACCCCCATGCTTCATAGTAGGTATGTAGTATGGTGTTCTTCAGATTGTCCTCTTTCTTCTTCTTCCTCCAAACATGCTTAGTGGAATTATGACCAAAAAATTCCGTTTTGGTCTCATCTGATCACAAACCTTCTCACATGACTCCTCTGCATCATCCAAATTGTCATACGTAAACGTCAAATGGGCCTTGACCTTGGAAACGGTGGTCTCAGCTCTTTTCAGTTAATTTACCATCTTCTGTCGAGTAGTTCCGAGCCGATTCCTCACCTTATTTAGAATCTTTGAGACCCCACGAGGTACTATCTTGCACGAGGCTCTACTCCGATTGGGATTCATGTTCAGCTTTTTCCATTTTCTAATGATTGCTCCAACAGTGGATCTTTTTTACCAAGCTGCTTGGCAATTGCTCCGTAGCCCTTTCCAGTTTTGTGGAGGTGTAAGAACTTTGGACAGCTCTTTGGTCTTTGCCATGTTACAAGTTAGTATTACTGATTGTATGGGGCGGACGGATATCTTTATGCAGCTAGCGATCTCAAACCAGTGCATCTGATTCAGGTTGATGCATGGAGGGCATGAGGACTTCTAATGGGCAGACTAACTGGGTCAGAATTCTAGAATATACACAGGTGTTCAAATACTTTTCGTGATTTCTGGATTTTTCCTTTTAGTTTTTAGTCTCTTACAGTGAACATGCACCTACCATAAAAATTTCAGACCCCTCCATTGTTTCTATGTGGGAGAAATAGCAAAATAGCAGGGTGTTTAAATATTTATTTTCTTCACTGTACTAGATATAGTCTGAGTCCATGCCTTTGCCAGGCAATGCACGAGCACAACTTGTAAACAACGACGCAAAAAACAACAACCATACTTAATAGATGGCGGTGGGTTACGTAAACAAAAAAAATCTTTCATTTAATGTCAAAACCTAATTGAAGAAATTACTTCTATTTTTTCAAAAATTCTTAAACTTTAATCTGTATGTAAACATGTTGATTGAGATTTGAGAAAAAAAAAAACCTTAGAAGTGATTCATTTCATGATAGTAGCTAACCATAAATGGACATCCCAGATGTGGAATTTGTGGCATCCAGATGTTTTCCAAGCAAAATACTTTGCTGCAGTTGCAGTGATTCTTGATTATGGTCCAACTCTTCACCTAACACTAGAATGTCGCAGTAGTCCAGATTGTGAACGATCTCCTCAAGAACTTCTTGTCTTTGGTCTACAAAAAGAAAACACAAACACACGCAGCTTTTGAGATCACACAAACTTTGGAGGGAGCATCTACTGTATCAGTAATTGAGTGAATTTTCAATGACAGGTCTATTTGCACATTTAGGTGTGATTCTGTCACGCCGAATTGATGCTTCCCTGCGAGAGAGTCGGAACAACTAACAGCACAAACTGCAACGCGGCGTCTCCTAAGATGTCGACACCAATTACTCGTAACACACAAACACACTTACACACTTACACACACAGTCTTAAGAGGCCGTTAAATGTGTAAAGCTTGTCCCCACTCTTGGGAAGAGAGAGTGAGGAAGATGGCTGTGTCATGATGCAAGTACTTTGACTTTCGGAGAGAGCTCAATTGCTGTCTGAGGGGACTTGTTACTACAGCAGTTTATGACGTGTTTATGCTTAGGTGGGTTACAAAAGGTCAAGCAGAGAATAGAGGATGAGTGAGCATAACTGATTTGTAATAAGTGGTGTAAACATTGACTTTAAGATATAATACCCCTAGTGGCTAACCAAACACAAATGTGAAATGTGTACCTAAAAATCCCATATTGGCCAGGAATTTGTGAGTGCGCCTTATAATCCTGTGCACATCATATGAAGTAAAATACGCTGGATTAAATTCAAAATACATACCATACTACACAAGGACTTACAGTACAGTATTTGTGCAATGGTTGAACCATTAAAAAACATGGCTGACCATAATTGTAAAGAACTGTATGAGTTGGCATTCAAACACAGGTAACAGCAACTATTCAGATGGCATTGAAAAGACATTTGGGTTTATCTCACCATCACACTATGTTTTACTCAAAAACTAATCATTGAGAATGGAAACAACAGATATTTTTTTCCGAAATACATCCATAAACACAAAGTCAGATTCATCATCAGATACACCAAAGAGTCATTTTCCTTGTTGTGCTTTTTTGCGTTTGTTTATATCTTTCAGGACAACTTTCTGTTTTCTCCATTCTCTAATTTGTATATCTGGCACTGTGTGTAAAATCAAATGCCTTTATTAAATCAAGTGGTTAGCTTTTGGTTATCTCACCACTGCGGCCAGGGTTCCATTCCCATTGCAGACATTGTTTTCCTATTTTGGTCAACGTCATTTTTCGTCTGAACAGTTCACATATGTCGTAAGTCTTTAAAATGCGCAATGGTTATACACCAATACATATACACAAATAAATAAACTAGCTGGGATAAGCTTCAGCACACACGGACGCTAGTTGGGATAAGCCCTGCAGAAAATGGATGCATGGATAAATACACTAGCTCTTGTAATTTTCAGTCTATGCGCCTGTAGCTTTAATTCCATGTGCCTCTTATATGAAAAATATATGAAAATAAAAACTATCTTAGGGGTGCCTTATAACCCTAACCACCTTATAGGGTTAAAAATACGGTATAAATGGAAGATACATCAACATATTTTTGCTTTAGAATTCACGTTTTACTAGGGTTCCTCCTAAAACCATAAAATATACATTCATCATGTATTAATTATTCATTTTAATGGTAAACAGAAAAACTCCATATTTTATTAGAGTAAGATAAACAAATAAACAAACCTAACTTACTTATTACACATTTATTGGGAAACCATCCATCCATTATCTGCACCGCTTATCCTCAGTATTGTCGGGGTTATTGGCAAACCATTGCATATAAACAAATGCTTTCAGACACGATGGCCCTATTATAACCGGAATATTGCGCTGTTGTGGGCATGATAGCATAGATCTCTCACGTCAGAACTGGCTGATCTCTACTTTAAAAAGACAATTTTTTTGTATTTGATCTGAATGTGACGTCCGATTAGAAATAATTTGTGTTTCATATGAAAATTAGCATAACTATAGATCTTGATTTAGGGCTATATTTACATTTAGTGTGACAGGAAAATACATAATTCAATATTTATGGGTCGAAATAAATGACTGATAATAATAAGTACTAAATACCTGTATTATAAATCCCCCAAACTAATAAGACATACTGTAGTGGTCAGGGTACAAGGTAGTATTCTCAGAACTCAGTGTCGATTGGTAGCAAGCCTATGGACGATTGCAGTGACGTGCAGTGAGGTTTTTTGTCTGGTGAGGCTTTAATAGAAAGGTCATTCTCCATTATACAAAAATAGTCCATGCAACAAGAAAAAAAAAATACTACCGTAGAATTCGGACCATAAGCCGCAACATTTTCCACAAGCTTTCAACCCTGCGGCTTATGCGATGATGTGGCTAATTTATGCATTTTTTGTAACGACCGCCAGGGGTTCCCGAGCAGTAAAGGTAAGAGTGAGACAGGTGGAATATATGAGTCGAGGAAAACGGCAAGTTTAATGTCACTTCTTGCTTTGTGCATGAATAAACAGACCCTCATCATGGAAATTGTGTCAATCGAAAGCGGAGGGCTAACTACCATATTGGGGATACATTTACTAGTCTGTTTATTATGAAACTGAAATAATGTGGCGAAACAAACAGATTACAAGAAACAACGTCTTATGAAGCAGAAATGTTTTAGGCGGATTTCTATTCATCTCAGCATTATCGTGTGTTTTGGAGTAAATATTTTACACGGTTAGATTCTTCAGATGGTACTTGATGTCATGAAACCATTTTCGCAGAGATTCAAATAAGTTGAAGTAGACCAGGGAATGTAATGGTGAGTTACGCCGGCTTCATAGTTTTCAATTTCTTGGTTCAGACTGATTGTGATATTTCTTGTTGAGTGTATTTAAAATCCCAAGAGTTTATGCTCTCCAATGATATGTGGCATGACGTATTTCATTGACTGGTGACATCGTACAGACACTTATTTGTTTATCAAAAGTCCGGTGGACAGGAAAAACATTCAGAGAGGAATCAACACAAGAAGATCATCGACTGCTCTCTGCCCAGTCTCGAAGACATTGCAAGCTTGTTTAACCAATGCATAGCTATCAACGTTATAAAAGACAGTTCCACTCTGGCTACCACCTTTCTGACCTGTTGCCCCTATGGTTGGCACTGCAGGTCCCTCAAAACTAGAACAAACAGCAATACAGCTTCTTCCAAAGAGCCATCACCACCACAGTCCTATACACAAAAACGTGTAGAGTATATAGTTGGTTCTCGAAGTCAAAATAAATGAAAAAAAAAATAATCACAAAAGGCCAGAGGTGCGTGTGTAGCAGGCAATTCAACGTACAGACCCCCCTTTTGTAATGACAATGTATGGTTTCAAGTCTTTACTAAACAGATGTAGATAAGCTAAGCTAAACGGAGCATTTTACGGTTCAGGTTTCATGGGTACCTAAACCGCTAGTGTTGTCCGGGCACCACTTCCTGTGCTGTGCCTTGGGCAAGTACAGCCTTGCAGCACCCATCCCGCTCTAGGGCAGTTTTTTAGGACAAGGGTTTTCTCCCCCGCATGACACAGACAGTTCTGGTTTCTAGGAGTACCCGAGCAGGAGAATCCTCCTGATCTGACTCAGATACAGCACCTTCATCATCTGGTTGATGGTGTTTTTCAGTGTGAAGCATCATCCCACTTTTTAGAGATGTGACAATACTAATCGTGGGGGAAATCTATTCCTACTAACACTTAATGAGAGAGTTATTCCAGGAAAATCATAAATTTATGTTAAGCTCGCCCCAGCTGACGAGTTTAATTATATTAATTGTGACCCAAGATAATGTGGACAAAGTATTGCTCCAAATCAGGGAGACGGTCTAAGTTTTTACTGTGCAGTGGACAAGTTGCAATAATGTGGGCCGGAAAAGTTGGGATAAAACTTCCCAAGGGAATGAAAACCGCCAAAGGACTCTGAGGCAAGGGTATGAACAGCAACTAAATTCTGAGTACAATTATAAGTTGATAAATGAACTAAGGACCTTGGCGGTCCTTGGGAAAATAACTGAGACTAAGCCTCCGAAAGGCGTCCCAAGATGGAAAAGGAAAATGAAGCGGCTCCAAGTCTGCAGCAAATGAATGACATGGAAGGCAACCAAGAGAACAATGAATGATTTACACGGTCTCAAAGAAGTGTATAGCACGGCCCTAAAACGATTTTTTTTCTTGAAATCTTACGAGAAAACGCGATCTGCTCATTAGGGAACTTCATCTTGTGCGTCCCTGGAACCGTTGTCTCCGCTCCCTTCCCTTTTCGTTACAAACGTTTCTTTCTTTGGCTGGCAGCTAATCACTTACCCCCGGCTCCCGACATGCGGGGGTCGGCAAATTTCGGCCTGCAGGCAGGATAAGGCCCTCCACCTGATTTAATTAGGCCCGCAAGACAAAGATGAAAAGCACAAAGGAATAATATGCCCCTATCATTTCAAACAATGACCTGCAGTTTTGAAAATATTTCCACTGGATGTTAGCAAAGCCAAGTGCCACTCTCAAATCTGTTTTTGCTGACTGCCATTAATCAACCAGAGAACATTGAGGAAACACATCCCATTGTAAAAGTAACAGACACACTGTTTAAGGCACTCATTTAGATTACCAAATCCACAATTAAAGAAGAAGCGCCTGCGGGTCTTTGTGGAAGTTCAAATAATCTTTAGCTCTTTTCTGTATGGATATAAAATCTAACAGCTAAGTTCTCAAATTCAGGTAAACATTTTAACTAAACAATAAAACGCAGAAAAAATCTTGAATCAATTAATCAATCATAAAGTGTTTTAAACCGGGCTGCCAAACAAACATGGTAAAAATATAACATGTTAAAAAAAGTACAACAAAAAGAAAATGTATGTTTATATTAGTGCCCTTTAATCCCGTGTCCCTTCGTGTGCCCCCATAAAAACTATATTTTTTGTTCCGCTAATGGCAAACATTAAAATAGCTAGTGAAAATGTTTTGTACTTCCTTTTTTTATTAAATTTTATTCATCAATATATTAAATTTTGCATTGCACTGAGTTTTTTGATGCAAAATGACCAAATGTAGTGTTTGACAAGGGAGATAATAATTTACCATTACTTTTAATTAAAGTTTTTATTTGTAAAAAATAGATTTATCTTTTATATTTTCAATGTTCCAAAATCAGTCAAATAATTGAATGGTCCTTTATGAACTAGTAGGCACTGAAACATAACCTAAGATAATTCAAATGAGGAAAAACAGGTTTTCTTATGTTATTTAGTTTCCTAATATTCCTTCTTCGCAACATTGCTAAAATTCGTCCTATACTGTCTCAGTCGGACGCGGAGATCATAATTCACGCGTTTGTTACCTCCCGTCTCGATTACTGTAATGCACTACTTTGCGGTCTCCCGAAGTCCAGAATCAGGATTCTTCAGCTGGTACAAAATGCTGCAGCGAGGCTTTTAACTAGGACAAAAACGTCCGATCACATCACGCGGATTTTGGCTAACCTGCATTGGCTCCTTGCTAGCATAAGATGTGATTTCAAGGTTCTCTTAATATCATACAAAATCATGTTGAGGTTTTTGAGTTTTTCCTTGCCCTCATGTTGGTTCCAGATCAGGGGATGATGTAGTAATAGTCTGAAAAATAGTCTGTGTAATAACCTGTGCAGCCCTTTGAGACTCTTTGTGATTAAGGGCTATACAAATAATAATGACTTGACTTGACTTCATGTATTGCTAAAGTATTGGGTTTAAGACTCTATCGCAAGGATATGAAACTACGTTTGGCTCTGGAGCCGGACGCAGACTTTTTCCAAATTTTAAGCTTTGTGTTTTTGTATTGTGCTCTATCATTCAGCCTACATTAGTAACCTACCAAAAGTATTATAATCACTGATAACAAGGGATCTTTTGTAAATACAAAACATTTTTTTACAAACAATGGGGAATTTCTTTTTTCATATTTGGCATCGACTATGTTAACTAATTTATTTTAACAGTTCAGTGAATGCGATTTAACACCTGAAACAACTCACACATTGTACCAAATCAACACTGCCCCCTAACAGTCGGAGAGGGCATTTGGATTGCATTTGTTGAAAAAAAAATCATAACTTTTGATAAAAAAGATTTGCTACTTTTTTTGACATACTCAGACCATACTAAATCATTTATGGTTCATTTTCGTATTTGACATGCCCGCTCTATGGGCATACAAAAAAAAATTAAACACATCAATCAGCCATTTTTTTCCTCTCCGGCCCAGCCCTTATGCATTTTTTTTTTCAAACCAATCTCCATTTGTCCATTGTGACTTACCCTGCCTCAAAGTAATGTATCGCATGCCACTAAAATATATTTTCTTAAAATCGTACGGGAATACGAGATCTGCTCATTAGGAAACTTCATCTTGTGCGTCCCCGAAACCACGTTTCCGATTCCCCCTTTTTGTTTCGATTTTTTTTTTTGCGTGGGTGGCAGCTAATCACTTTCCTCCGGCTGCCTACAGAAAGAGCTCACCTACTCAAACTCCTAAGGCACTGCTCCTTTCTGCTCTGCTTCCTCCATTGCATTATTCACAACAGAGGGTTCAGACCTCTCTCGCTCTTATCTCCTCCTAATTAGCTCAGGGCCGAGCCAAATCGGCATGTTCCTGCCACAGTGGTCAGGGACAAGAGGATTTGAATACTCATTGTCCTACGGGTTAGGTGAGTGATTCTGCAAACCTGTCTGCAAAGGTCTGACATAAGTATGTGAGAGGGTGTATTAGAAGCAGAGGTGTGCGTGTCGCCGAACTTGTGTCTCGGGGGCGAGCCCTGTAGAGTGCTGCTGCGGGAGGGACTTAACATAATGGCAAGGCAAGCAGATATGCATTTGATGCAAGAAACCATTAAGCTGAAACTGCAGTTAGCTGCTAAGGTGACGTAGCTCTCGTCTTTATACCATACTATTAGGTCACCAGTTACCAGAGGTAGGCAGTATGAAGAATTTTTACTCCGTTACATTTAGTTTTGGGTAATTGTGTACTTGCTCCGAGAATTTTTAAATCCCCATACTTTATTTTTACTTGAGTAAATTGGTGAAGAAAAAAATTGTACTTTTACTCCGCTACATTTGGCAACATTGAAGTCGTTACTTCGTTACTGAATAAATACCCTGCACGTAAGTACATATCCGTCTGTCTCCGCTAAGGCGCATTTATTTTGACGCAGAACTCCGCCAGGCTCTACCATGTTAACCAATCAAACGTAGCAGCCTCGTCACGAGACCATATTCAACTTAAGCAGCAGTAAAACATGTTTCCAGAGGAAACAGATGGACAATGTCAATTAGCAATGGAGAATATGAAAACACAAAAGAGGAGGAGCACCCCTGGCCTCACATCAAAAGCATATTTCCCTTAAAAAGGGTGCCAAAAACAAGCTGCAATATGCAATGTCTTCATTGTTTGAGTTTATGGGCTAGCTTGTTGTCCTGCTTCCACAGTCAATTAAGTATTGGAACTTTAAATCTGCTACATGTGCTAAATTTATTTGTTTAATTTTTACTATTTTTGTTTTATTGTTTATTAAAGCACTTGAAGTTCCGTTGATTGTTTTAATCTACTTTTAAATCAAATGTGATTTTTTGTTGTTAATCGAATGGATTTGTTAATTTGCTGATCTGATTGGTTGTTTGAAAAAAAAATCAATAAATACGAAATTGCTAAAGTTACTCAGTACTTGAGTAATTTTTTCACCAAGTACTTTTTTAGTTTTACTCAAGTGAGTATTTGGATGACGACTTTTACTTCAACTGGAGGAGTATTGTTCTGAAGTAACAGTAATTTTACTTAAGTAAAATTTCTGGCTACTCTACCCACCTCTGCCAATTACTAACTTGGTTGAATCACAGCAAAGTCCAGACTATAACCCGCAACCTTTTTAAACACTGCGGCTTTAAATACAGTGCTATCGTTCAAAAGTATGGAGTCCTCCCAATAATTTTGTGTCTTCCAATAAAAAGTCCAACTTTTATTTAACAAACGAGTTGCCCAATGTTAGTGTATTATTTTGCCCACATCAATCTCTTGCTTTTGTTGGCCAGTATCAGATATGGCTTTTTCTTTGCCAATCTCCCTTAAAGGCCAGCATCCCAGTCTCATTTTCATTGTAGATGTTGACACTGGTGTTTTGTGGGTACTTTTTAACCATGCTGCTAGTTGAGGCCCTGAAAGGCATCTATTTATTAAACAAGATACTTTAATGTACTTTTCTTATTGCCACTTCTTTCTTCTTTGGTTAAAAACCTGTTTGTGCTGTTCTGTGTAGGGAGTAGTACACACTGTTGTGGGAAATCTTCAGTTTATTGGCAACTCTCACACAAAAGTCTTTATT
The DNA here is from genome assembly GCF_059441175.1 of Urocampus carinirostris. Lineage (NCBI taxonomy): Eukaryota > Metazoa > Chordata > Actinopteri > Syngnathiformes > Syngnathidae > Urocampus > Urocampus carinirostris. The sequence goes on along the minus strand of NC_142358.1, from coordinate 25,139,784 downwards.
TCTTAGAACAAGAATAGACTGTCCAGTCTCACATGAACATTCTCTTTTTCTGGATATTTTGAAAGATTATTCACACCCACAACAAATATGAAGCTCCAGATTCTCAACTAGCTCAAAGGAAGGTCAGTTTTGTAATTTCTCTAACCAGCTAAACTGTTTTCGTCAGTTTTAACATCTTTGCGCACGGGTTTTCTAATCATCGATTACCTTCTAAAGCAATCATTAAACACAATGTACTATTAAAGGAATGGAGTGCCAGTTGCTGAAAATGGACACTTTCAGACACCTAAGTAGATATTGCCATACAAACCAGATGTTTGCAGGTAAAATAGTAATTGATCATGTTAATAATAAATGTTTTTTTTTTGTTTGTTTTGTTTTTACTCGTAACTGCCACCTTTGGCCTTAAAGTGTAACTACAGCTATTATGTCAACCTCAAGCAAAGTTTACCACAAACCTGTAGTGCTGTGAACTAAAACTAAAAGGAAGATACAATCTGATAGGTGAGTCACAGATAAAAAGTCAACGCTCTGTACTCCTTTTGTTATTTGTGGAACATGCCTAATGTGAAAAAAAAAGAGTTATTTCGGACACCCAAGTCCTTATGTCCACTTCTGTAATAATGCGTTATGGAAACATTGCAAAACTACAATAGCTGTGCGCCATTCAAGACAAAAGTGTTCCGGCCTATTAAATTCAATTACATTATGGCCTTGGAGAGGGAAATATATTTCTGGGAAAAGATGCCAAATCAACAAAACCAAAATGTAGAGGCAGCTTTTTCTGGGTATTTTTCACATCGAGGGTAACCTGGCTGACTGGTTGTGAAAGATGGTGGGGATATTTTAACACATTCCCCCTTTTCTTGGGTGGACAAAACCACAAACAAAAAGACAAAAAACAAACCTATTTAGATTAAAAAAAAGAAAAAACAACCACGGTGTGCTCATCACTGGTGATAAACAAACATGAAGTTGACTAGTCAATCACAGGTAAACTTTAGTCCAATTTGCCACCTCCAAATATTTGTCACTAAAATGAAACCTCGACTTTCTGATGCTGCGGTTTGCTACCTGTGTTATGGGCGGTAGCGTCTCCCCTGGGGATGGTGCTGATGATGTGGAGCTGCTGGAAGAGCCGAACGCCTTCCGGCACCTGAAAGTCGGAGGCGGGCCGGCTATGCCTTTCTAATCCAGTGATGGTTATCATGGGCTCGCTGGGTTGCAGCACCATCACTGCTGCCTCAATGGCAGGGATGGTGATGCACGTGTCTTCACCAAAACACCTGCAAATAAGCCGAAAGGAAATACAGGGCGTCATGGTCTAAAATAGAATAGAATAGAATACTTCTGTTGATTTACGCGTGATGAAAATTTTTTGCAAAAATATGAGAGTTTGCATGACAGGAGAAACAAGATAAATATGTCTTAAAGACTTTAAAAAGATAAGGATAAAGGATAACATAATAAAAATCTTCTACACATCCCCTATGGCATAATATCCAACTGTTTTAATAAAACTACAATGAAACAATTATGCAATCTAAATCCTCTCGCCACACTGATCAGAGCTGAATCCAGAACCAAGGTGACATGGGAAGAGGCAGAGAACATAAGTTGTGTCTTTGTGCATATGACATCTTGGTCCTGAGCCAAGAATGAGTGAGTTCTGTACATCTCTGCTTAAAGCTATTACCACCTTCTTCGAACCCTCAGGGTACTGCATCAACTGCAACAGATCTGAAGTTATGCCCATATGAGCATCATGTTCTCAGGACCAACTAGTACATTTTAGTTTCAATGGCTCTCAAAAGGTATGGTGTATTTAGGTAGAGAATTGTCTGTTGATTAATATGGAAAAGGTTTTGGACAAAGTTGAAATAAATCTTGACATTATTGGAAAAGGTTAATGCAATCAAAATGTCAGTGGCACCACAAATATATTAATAACATGAATTATACCTATATGCATCCCCTAGAAAATACTGATGCACTATGATAACATAATAAAACATTCTTTTGGGAATGGAAAGAAACCAAGAATTTGTCTAAAAAAATTGTACCTGTTGTGAATGAGGTTTTGATTAATTAGTATAGTATTTGAGAACACTGGAAACTTCTGAAAATAAGGGAAAAGGAACAATCAATCAAATTTGAGAACACTTAAACATGGTCTGGCAGGAAGGACACGAAACCTGTAAAACGTTCCAGTTCACAGAAAAATATGCACCAATATGGCGTAACCCGTAAGTAAAAATCGGAGGGCACTGTTTTTACTGACATGATTGATTAAGAAAAACACACACAAAATCTTTTTTTTCATTTAAAATCGGATTTCCCTGCCTATACTGGTTGCAAAGTAAGACACGCTTTAAACCTTATTATGTTTTTTGGTTTTGGGATCCAAATACAGAGGAATACCTCCACTTTGTGATGTGTTACTGAATAGGTGTTCGACCAATCTAGTTCGGTTTTATTACTACTATTAATAATAATAATAGTATTATTATGAGAAACGTCTGAAAGTTTTCAAAGGTTACTCTAGAAATTACAAGTCTGTATCTCCAACAGAGTCTATTTCAGCAGGGCACTCAGATTTTTTTGCCTGACCAAATCCTCCCCCCCTGCTAACTCTTGAATAAAAAGTCCAAATAACCCCAAATCCACTGTGCTGACTTATTTATGCCACAGAAGGTTACTCTAGAAGTTACAAGTTTGTATCTCAAACAGGATCTATTTTAGCAGGGGGGGAGGATTTGGGCAGGCTTTTTTGTTGTTTTGACTACCCAAATCCCCCCCCCCCCCCCCCCCCCTGCTAACTCCTGAATAAAAACTCAGAATGACCCCAAATTCACTGTGCTGACTTATTTATACCACAGAAGGTTACTCTAGAAGTTACAAGTCTGTATCTCAAACAGGATCTATTTTAGCAGGGGAGTCAGATTTTGGCAGGTAAAATGCCTGCCCAATTTCTCCCCCCCCTGCTAACTCCTGAATTAAAACTCAGAATGACCCCAAGTTCACTTATTTATGCCACAGAAGGTTACTCTACAAGTCACAAGTCTGTATCTCAATGAAAATGTTGAAAGGTAACTAATCTGAAAGTACTTTCAGGCTGATTTGAATAACGGGTCAAATCTGACCTGCTAAAACAATTCTTTTTGCAGGATTGGTTCAAAGATTCCAAGTACAATACAACAACTTTATGGTCAATAAATTGTCTATTTACAGTAACAACTGAAAAAAGTCGGAAATACTCCAAAAACACCTAGGTGACATATTGATGTAAACAGAATGGTATCCTGCATCTGCTTCTGACTACCCCTTTCCAAACATGTTATGTAACATTATTTTGTTGTTGACTCGTTATTTTTGTCCTGTTTTTATTTTTAATGTTTGATATAAAAGTTTTCAATCATTCATTCATCCTAAAACAGAGATGTCGAACTTACAGCCCACGGGCCGGATTTGGCCTGCCAGATGAACATGTTACATCCCTGTGTGGTATGCTCTGTTGTGATTCTGTTGTTGTGTTTTTGTTCTTATCAATTCCAGCCCCTGATAACATAAGGCTATTATAGTACATCAAATAAAGGCTATTTGTGTACAATTAGTTGTGATCGCGGAAATCATAGCGTACATTTACGTTGGTGACTTTTTCATCCGCGTTAACAAACGCATTTTGTAGAATACGATCGCACTTTATAAACGCGTTGTATAGACTAGGATCTCCCAATTGTTATAATTAGCTCGCTTTATTGTTTTAATAAGCGTTTTATATAGAATACGATCGCAGCAGAATGCGCGTTCACGCGAGGGGGGGAGGATTTTGCATAGGAGTCGGATTTGGGCACAACACCGGCAGGGAGGCAAGCTCTCGAGCAGACTTTAATTTGGGAGGCAAGCTCTCGAGCGGGCTTCCCGGCACCAAAAACGAAGGCCATCTTGATAAACAGGAGACCCTGGTTGGGATAACCTCCAACGAGCATTGGGAAAGGACCTATCATGCCACTCTGATAAAAAACAACATGAGAGGGGACTCCCACCAGGTCAGAGGACTATGTAGGGGAAGCTAGTAGATAGATAGATAGATAGATAGATAGATACTTTATTCATCCCCGAAGGGAAATTCACATTTCCAGCAGCATCCCTGAGCTGAGAACAATACAATAATAAAGCAAAAAGAATACAATATACAAATACCCAGTGTGACGTGCAAATGCCCACTGTAGCGTGTTATATAGAATATCTAAATAGTGCTACACAGAATACATATTGCAATAAGATTCGGTAATATGCAATGTAGGTGGTGTGGTTTAATGTGGGCTTTTACTCTGCCGGGTAGAGTTAAAGAGCCTCATGGCACGAGGAAGAAAGAGTATTAAAATTAAAGTATTAGTATTAGTATTAAAGTATTTAATGTATCCAATATAAACTAATCAATAGATAAAATGGGTCTGCCCAAAGATGATTTATGTTGGAAATGTAGCAAGGAGAAAGGTTCTCTGAATTATTCTCCGTGGGAATGTTCTAAACTAGCACCCGTATGGGAAATTATTATTGAATATATGGGAAAATGGTTGAAATGTACTCTCCCTAAAACACCTAGACTTGGAGACAGAACAGTAGTGCCCTCCTTAGATTCATGACCTGCGCTCGGATAATTTTGAGACACTGGAATCTCGAGGATGGCCCGGCCATAACATTTGGAAAATGTTGATGATGGACGCAATCTCTTGTGAAAAAATGCTGGGGAGAGTAAACGGGTTAAATTGGACTAATGAGCGATGAGATGACTTCGGGAACTTTTTATCCAAGACCACAATCTGTAACACCTCATAGTGCATAACACCACTACATGTGTACTACATAAACAAGAAGAGCAGAACACATACCCCCCCCATTAAACAACATAAAACTAAAACATAATAATTCACAATTCTAATTTCAGAGAAATACTTACAATTACCAACATAATCCTTTTTCTTCATAAATAAAATCTACTGTAAATTCCGGACTATAAGCCGCTACTTTTAACCCTAACTTTCAACCCTGCATCTTATTCAGTGATGCGGCCAAATTATGTAATTTTTCTAACGGCCTCCAGCGGCGCTCGAGTGTTGCTACCATTAACTGCCCTGTCAAAGCTATATTATTAATATCAAAGCTTTGAAAACTCTCTCTGTGTACCGTCTTTCTTTGTAAATATGTGTAACCCATGTATAATATGTATTTGCAACTGTATATTTTTGTAATGTATTTATTTGTTTTTATTTTAGACACTTATTCTGATATGTTTTGCAGGTGTGAACGAAAAATGAGGGGCGGAAAAAACGCGGGATGCCGAGTTTATGTGGGGACCGCTAAAGGTGAGGGGGACAGACAAGGATAGAAGAGGGGGTTAAAAGTTGGTTAAAGAAAAAGGAGTTGCGTCAGTAAATGTGTTCATCTGATATATTTTTCCCACCCTTACCTTTGGAAATATACACTTTTTTCCTTGGATTACTTTCAACGGGACCCGGACTCTGCAGGTCTGCATCAAACCTTAAGTACCGGTATCATTTTCTATTCATTTTTCCGGCTGTGATTTTTGGACTGTGGACTTTAATGAAGGATATTTAGTTTCAATCGCGGGACTTGAAGTCGGGTTTGGGTTAATTTTTTGTTTGTGATCCATGTTTAAATGTGGGCGCATGCGGCTTATATACAGGTGCGGCTTGTGTATGTACAAAATCGGTTTACCTCTAAAAATGTGGTGGGTGCGGCTTATATTCAGGTGCGCCCTATAGTCCGGAATTTACGGTATTTACGATTTCTTTAATTTTTAGGTTCTTGATTGTGAAATGACGATGGAAAGAGAGCTAATAATGGTAATGGTTACGATTGCTAAACCCTAAAAAAGGATACTATTCAAACTGATACTGATATCTAGTACCATCCCTACACAAACTACATAGATAAAATAATGCGATAATAAATAACGGAATATTTTTTATATAAAAAAGCCAATCTTTTGTTATAAGAGCATTTTCATTCAGAATTTTTGTACGAATCTGATAAGCGATGTGAGAATGAGGCTATACACAAGAGCCTAGAAGAGACCCGCAGCTTCGAGAACATCTGCGGAATGCTATAAACACACTTATATTCTATAACTCGTGAATTACCTATATTTCTTGTTGACAATATCTGTGTATTTTTTCGTAATGCTACATCCATTGCAACCTGGTCATCCTTTTTATTTAATTTGTTTTATTCTATATTGTACTTTAAATACATTATATTTTATTTTTTATTTTATTGTTGTTAATGCAACATCCATTGCAGTCTGGTCATCCTGGAAGGGGGGGTTACCTCATATGCAGTCACTTCTCAAGGTTTCTTCATTTTCCTCATGCTGATGTTTTTGAGTTTTGCCTTGCCCTCATGTATGTTTTAGAACAGGGGATGGTGTTATGATAGTCTGTTGCTTGCAATAGCCTGTGGTCCGTGCAGCTTGTTGAGACTCCTTGCGATTAAGGGCTATAGAAATAAACGGGACTTGACTTGATTTCCCTCAACTCTGCAACAAAAACTTCTAAGATGGCTGCAATGATATAGTAAAGGTTGATTCATTTATAATTCATTTCGTAATTAGATCAACTACCTTCCCAAAGAAGACATTACTTTCATTTTTGTAACTATTTTAGCACCTGGAAGCTTATCTCCTTCAGCTGTTGGTAGAGCACCTGAGAACGATATTCATTCCGTTACTTATTTCATAATCGTGTTTATTAATTTACAAACCTCCCAATGGTAACAGTGCTCAGCGCTCCTTCAAGCTCGGCTTTTTCTGCTCAGAGCGGTAAATAAACAATATGATTCTCTTCTCTTTTTTCCTGCCTCATTGTAAATTCCTCATAGTCTGTTGTGATTTGACCTGGAGTGTTTTATCATGCGTTGTTGTGTTGCAACAAGTCTTTTTGCACATAACAAACCACGCCATGCCTCTTAAAGATCTGAAATAGCTTGGCATGGCTCGTTTTATGCCCCTCCTCAATGTATTTACACAAAGTTAGACTCAGTTTCAGTTAAGTGTCAAACAATGGGATTTGAACTTGGCATGAAACGACAACTATCACTAAGTGCAACTGATTAGACCATTTTATAATACTTATGATATTTCCACTGACTTCCTGCAAATAGGAATCAAGATGATATTGATTAGAATGATATATTCAACACTTTCTCCACAAGTGAAGTAACACTTTAGCTGTTGGCTTGGTTTTTGGTTAGTAGGTCGTTCAAGACCCTGCCCGACCTACGAATTGTTTGGTTCCGGATGATCGTTCGGATGTTGAATTTGTGCGTAAGTTGCTTCAGTGCTATATTTTGTATGTTTAAGGTTTATATAATTATGTTTAAGGCTTGCATAAGTAACCTGTATTGTTTTGTAGTAAAAAAAATAAACATTTCATAAAATAATGTGCTCTATAAAGATAAATAAAGGGAGGTTTAACTTACTTTTGGGCGATGCGCTTCAAGAGGTCCTTCTCCGTGGTAAAAAAAATGGCCGAAAATAAGTGTTCCGACCAATTTCTCAACCGCATCAAGCTTTCTTATTCCACTTTCGTTTCCAAAGAAACGGCTCACCTCTTCTTTAAACTTTACACCAACCACATTGAATGGATGCACGAGATATTAAACAATTAAAACGTCAACGTTTTTAGCGTGCTAGAGATAGAGTAAACGTTGTTATACAATGTTGCATATAATGTTTCACAACGTCGATGTCATTAACAATAAAGACAATACAATTTTCAAATTGTAGTAAATTACGTTTTAGTCTTGGAAAATTCAGTCATTCATTTAATACTAGATACATAAATGGACTTTGTCACTTTGCACTCTTAGCTCTGATTCTCTGTATGTTCTCTCTTCCTCCTCCTCTCCAACCTCTTGCTTTCTCTTGCTCAACCTTACCTTATTTGGTCACTCACTTCCAGGTGCTAATTTTCTCCTCAGAGCTGTTAGCATGTGAATTGATTTGTCTCTTCCCATTAATAGTACTATGTCCCCTTTGTTTCCTTGCTAGTTAGTTGAATTCCATGTCACATCCTAAGCACTCTTGTTTAAATCTTATTATAGTCTATTGAACCCTAGTCTGCCCTTCTGGATCACGATTGTTGCGTCTGGTGTCCTAGATAATGTTGCTTCGCTACTGGACTTCCAATATATAGAACATGGGCGAAATAAAAGACCATAGTTTATAGTACTAATTATTTTCTGCAGTCTACATCGCACCACCCCGAGTGGGCTCTTGACAGACTGGAGATTATCATTAGTAAGAATCTGAATAACTACATATGAATAGACTCGCACTTGTGGGCCCAGTCTAAAAATGACATTGACTTGATTTTATTGGCAGCACATTTAGATACAGTATTTGAAGCTTTATTTTCCTAACTGCTTTTGCATGGACTTGCCCACGCTTGTCTTTCATATTTGATTTTCCCATATGTTCCTTTCTCATATTTTTTTTTTTTTTTTTATAGAGCAGTCTATACTTACTAGACAACGCCATGTTTTCCTGGCATCTTGCCGCTAAGATGTGATTGTTTTTGTTCATGTTAGACATTAAAGTGCCATCCACTGGTCAAATTTTATGCGACATACCACTAAGTAGGTGGAAACATCTTGAGGCGCTCGCCCCGAGACTGGGAGGTTGTGGTTCAAGCCTCAGCCGAGTCATACCTAAGACTTAAACTTTGGTACCCATTGCCTCCCTGCTTGGCGTTCAGCATTAGGGGTTGGAATTGGGGGGGTTTGGTCACCTAATGACTCCCAACACCTCAGTTGGGTTGAGTGAGGGGGCTGGGAATCCCCTCCTCTGAATCAATCTCCCAAAAAGAGTCAGAAATGACTCTAGCCACTTCCCACTAGGGGGATACGGCTGTGGTATATATATATAGATATATATAACCACTAAGTAGTTATATTATGTTGACTATTATTGCTCTCTGTTGCCAATTATTTTGACTACTATGTACTGTTTACTTCCCTTTGAATACTGGCTGAAAATGTTGCTGTTATTTGATTTCCACACCAGTGTGCTTTTGTAACCTTAAAAAAAGAGTGTGTTAGGAGAGGGTCTTTAGAACAGGTTGGAATTTCTTATCTGAGGTCTGGTCTTTCTTGTTCTAATGGCAAGTTCAAAATCAATTGATGGATTTTCTCCTTTTTATAAGTGTCTAATAAACTTATCACAAACCATGGTAGTTTTCTGGGGCTTTTTAAAACCAAATCGGTTTATTGTTGTCTCTTGCAGCCTTTGATGTGAGCAGTTACACAAAAGTGTGTGTGTATAATGTGAAGCTGGAGGAGGGGAAATGCAATGCAGTACGTCAAATGCCATGTTGGCTAGTAGAGCTAAAACATAAAGCTGGAGTAGATCCAACTTAATTATAAGGAATTATAACGAGGTAGCTCACTGCAACTGCTCCCGGGCTTTGACCTCATCTCTCTTCTTTTGACGTTATTTGTAATTAGCCCAGAATAAATATAATTGCAGTTGGAGAGATGATTTGTGGACTGTTGATCAATTCTTTTGGCGGCTGTTTATCTGTTCATTATACATAAATACCTGATGAAAAACTACTTTTTGTTTTAGGCCCTCCATAACCTGATACATCGATTAAATCAGGGATGTCTGATACAAGTATGACTGTTCAAATATTGAGAAGTCAGCATAAAATATTAAGTATTTCTACCACTAATACTTTAGATAATAAACATGTCTCTTCACCCTGAAAAATACATATTCAGTAGCCCCCCAGGATACTGCATCCCCTGCCTTACGATATTTTCACTTTAAGTTGTGGAATGGGACATTTTTGGAGACCCTCTTTACAACACTTTCCTACGCTTTACGATACCAACATTTTTTGGGGAGTGCCCCAAAACGCATACAATTCAAACTTTTCATTGTTTGTGTTATCGACGAGTTACGACTCTAAGATGCCTGTTTGTTATTGGTGGGCGCCATATAAAATGCTGGTCCCTTATTTGTTTGCGTCACGGCATTTTGAACATTTTGAAATTGAAGTGGGTTAACTACCTCAAACGATGCCTTTCTCTTTATCCGGTTAAGAATCTAATGTGCTTCATAAAGATGTTAGCCTGTTTACTGGCTCCCCCCTTTTGAATACAATTTTGTCGTGATAAAATACATGACAAAATACACAACAAAACCCGAAAATATACAAGACAAAATAAATAGCAAATGACAAAATGCATAATTATAGGAATACCATGCATTTATGTAATATATTTATGTCTAATATGATTTAATGTGTTCATGTATTCAGATGGCATACAATTGTGGGTATTTATTTATACATTTATTTCAACATTTGGCAGTAGCAGTCCTCCATACCAATTAAACTGCGAGGACTGGATTAACAGTTCTTCCCCTCTGTTGTTTGCAGTAAACAACACCTGCGAAAATGTATAAACACTCACAGTAGTGAGTTGCGACAGAAGTGAGATGTAACAAAAAGAATCGGAAATCCATGTGACTGTCTGATTCATACTTTTCTCCACACACAATCGAGTTAAAAAATCACCTTAGCTGGAGGAATATTTAACGATACAATGGATGTACAGTAGGAGATAATGTAAAGGTGGGGTGTGTTGTTTGAAGTGTCCTTAAGTTGAAGGGCAAATATTATCTCTATTAAGTATTTGCAAACAATGCCCTAATGAGTTCAGAGAGATTGTCAGGGTCCCTCCGATATAATGCCTATCTGCTTTTTTCTTTTGTTTAGCAAAGCTGTTAAGGGAAGAACACATTAGGTTGGAAGAATATGTTTTGTACATACTGGACAGTGGTAGAGATCCGAAGATGTCGCACTCCCGGAGTGGGAAACTGTCGGGAGTTTATGTAGGAGACTTTCCGCACCGCAACGTTCATGTTTTCTAAATCCTCTCCATCCATCACCAGGAGCGACTGAGCTGGGTTGAAGTGGAACTAAGACACAAACACACACAAAGGGATGATGAGTCGCACCCCCAAGATAATAGTCTTTTTGTATATTTTGTCTTAAGAAAGGCGCACCAAACTATAAGGCACACAGAATTAAAACCACAGTAAGGAATAGGGTTGCACAAAAAATAATAAATACCGTAATTGTGCATTGATTCATCAGTCGGAATATATCACTGATCACAATTGCATAGCATTGGATGCAACGGTAAACAAACCTAGATAGCAGAGGGAAATATCCAAATCCTATCCACTAGACCAGTGGTTCTCAACCGGTCTGACTTGAGGACCCAAGATTGCACCTGTTTTACAAGGCACGACCCAAATCAGGAATAATAATAATAATAATAATTTCCTTTGTATTGTCATTCTTTGTAACAATGTACACAGAACGAAATGTCGATACACCTGACCCGTTGTAGCGAGCCGATGCAGCCGCAGTCAACAGAGGGCGCCGCCATTATACCAATTAGGTATGACTCGGCCGAGGCGCGAACCAGCGACCTCCCAGTCTCAAAGCGGGCACATTACCATCTAGGCTACTGAGCAGGAAACATCTACTTCTCAATGTTTTGAATAAAAGACAGTTTAAACCAGAAATATTAGGATATATTCAGGTTTTAGAAAAAAAAACAAAACTAAACCAAAAACCACAAAAGACACGCAAAACTAAAACGACTTCAAGTAATGATATTACCTTCAATTCTCAATTAAATCCAAAATGCTTCACTTCAGTAGCTTCAGCTTTTTTATACAAAGTCAACATGCAAAAATATTAAATAAAAAAGTGCAACATTTTTGTATGGGGCTAACTGTCTTTCATTTTTGCCTAAAATGAACTGCACTCATGATGACACAATCCATTATCCCCAACCCCATATTGCTGCTAGCGGTGACCGGCAAAAGCAGGGGCTGAGAGGGCAAACTTGTGTTATGCGTGGTGGCTCTTTTTTTCCTGGTCTTTCAGCCTAAAATGAAAATTACCTGTGTGGCTCCGATCCATTATTCCCATTCGCATATTGCTGAGAGCATGGGCTGAGAGAGCATCTTAGTGTTACTTTTTGTACTTTCTGCCCAAAATGAACAGCCCCCATGCGGCCATTATTTAAAGTCAACAACTGCTTGGAGCGTGGTCTGGCAGAGCGCATGTTAAAATTTTGTGTCTGTGGGGCTATTAGGTGGATTTTCACATTAACCTCGATTAACAGACTACAGTATCTGAGTAGACAAACTTTGGAAAGCCTGAATTGTAATGCATCTGTCCTATCCAATTTGTATTATTTGTAGTTGGCCAGACACCCGTCCAATATTCACTGCAACCCTTAAACAAATAAGGTGTTGGACAATGAAGGAATAAATACATTTGCATTACTTATGCGTTCACATATAAAAGTGATAAAAATAAAAGCACAAAGAGAAGAAGTATGAAATTATCATTTCCTCTCCCACAACAGCGCACTTGCTCCTTCTACCTGTAAAAAAAAATACCTAGAAATACAGCAAAAGTGGGACTGAGTGATGATTGAACAGGCTAATCGATTACAAAATGAACATTGATCGGTTGTGGATTTTAGACACGGTAAATAAACCCAACAAACTCATTGGATTTATTTATTAAGAGAGGCAAAACAAAGCAAAGCGATATGGTCAGAGTGTTTTTTTGTCTCCCCGATTCACAGTTTAAACTTAGTTATTTGTGACCAATCTTCCTTGAAAGATGGTTTGCTGCTCTGGTGATTTTGGGCTCTTAGCAGCGCCACGGGGGTCTTCAGTCCCCTGTTATTTCCCCTTCATAGCTCTTTTTGCCAGTCGGTATCTCCCTTTGCAGCTGCATTTCATTTTCTCTTTACCTCTTTGTCCTTTTGTTTGTTATTGACCCTAACTAGGTAAACTCCACTGATTCCTCATTATCACAATCCTGGGGACCTCCGTTACCGAATATGTTGTTAGGGATGCCTGACGGACCAGAAAGTTTGGGGAAATTTGTAACCTTAGAATTGCTTTTGCCTTTTTACTTCAGCAAATTCAGATATAGTAATCATATTTATGGGTGTTTGATACATGAGTACTAAGTCCGTCCTAAAATAATATCAAATGTATACAGCACAAATACTATTTGGATAAATAACATTGTCTGTGTGTCTTTCTGTCTGTCCGTCCGTCTGTTTGGAATAGATTCTTATGCAGAAATGTCTGTGCCCTATCTACAATCTATTCTTACAGAGAACTCTGTGATGTGGTGTCGTCAATAGCTTATTTGATACAGTTTTTGATATGTGGCTTGCATAACGTGGAACGAGGAAAAAAACTAGTTTGACAAAATCAGATTAGGATTTGATGCAATATGGTATGGATCACTTCATAAAGAAAAAATGCAGTTATTTGCTGCCATTTTAGCTAGTTTGAACTACACCTGTCAAGACTGTAAATGTGTGACTTTCCTATGATACCTCTGTCCAATGTAAGACTATTTGATATGTATCTCGCATATATTTCACAAGGGAAATATTTGATTTCATCTGATGCACCTGCATTTATAAATCGAAAATATTTTTTTATTTAAATATCATATAATGTGCCCCTCTACATACAAGCTACTCAGGATAAGACAAATTCCAGATACAAGATTTGTGACATATTGAAACAGAACGATTCCATCAAAGCTACAAAACCAACCAAGCGGACAATTATGTTATGTAAAAAAAATGAAAATTCCTCAACCTAAGAGTATTTAAAAAAAAATGTTTATTCGAAACTTCATATATGTTTTTTTATTTTTGAACAAATATTGCATTTTATGAAATATTCTTTACCACCAGTATGTGCTAAATAATAAACTTTGTCCCTTTAAATTTTGTTCTTACTAAGACCAGAAAATAAGACAAATAAAAAGCAACTTTATGGAACATATACCAAATAATTTTTAAATAATTTTGGTCATTTTCAGTTTTATTTTTCTTGATTGACTGCAAAAATGTGTTTAACATAATCTTAAAATTGGTAAATACAAAATGTATAATATTATTGAGACAAAACTGGTTTGCCAATGGGGTATTTGTTTTATTTTTTATTTAATCGACTTTTATCCATCTGTCCGTACGTCCGCCTATCTATCCATCCGTTCAAGTGAAGTCACAAAAAGTCTTAAAGTGCTGCACAGGCATCAAGTACAAAATCCCTTGCCCTGCAACCTACATGAGGACAAGGGAAAACTCATGAGGAAAACTATGAAAGGCTTCACACGTGACTTAATCACCTACAAAGATGAGCAGGCTACGATATTAGTTGAGGAGGCATAGACAGATTCATTCATTCATTTATATATTTTCAGGGTGAGACAACTCTACGTGTACCTTAATGTTTTTGTCCAAACTTTCCAAAGAGTTGATGTCCAGTCCTTCTTTGCAAGCCTGCAGACAGGAAATGACTTTTTGACTCTCAATCTTTCCTGGTCGGATGGTCAATCCTGATAAGCTGCCTCTGAAGTACTGAGTGAACCTTGGCTTGGTCACCTCGCCACCTACAGACAGACACGCACAAAACCCAGAAGGTATTACAAACCATTGGAAGTCTGACCTTTAAACTTTTCAAAAGTAATACCGGCAAGAGCAAGTCAAAATGTATGTTTGCAAGAAAATCTGTAAAAAGTCAGTGAGCTTTGGATATCTCACTGGGCATGTTTCATTCACCTTACCTTGGGCCAGACAGAGATCCCCCTCAGACTGCAAATGTCCTAAATGTGTTTGCCATGTGGATTACAATATTCAAGTAAGTGCTGAACTTGAAGTCAGAACTTTTAGAAGGCCATTTGCTGAATATTCAAGAAAAAGGATACTAGGGTATAGATTGGCAAGTAGCAAAACAAATCAACATTCTAATTCTTGTTTGCATTGCGATAAAAGGCCTTGCAAGATTAACCAGGACGGTAGCAGAAGCAATAGATGGTCAAAGTGAAACCTCATGGACCACATGGACATTGTTTTATACTGTCTAAGCCAAAAGTTCACTAATCTGTTTTTCATTCTTAACTGCTGCAGTAAAACAGATTTGGGTCTGTTTTTAATATTCTAATGACCCATTGAAGTCCCAACTAATCAATATTAATTGCTAATAAGGTTTTTTTTTTCCTTTCAACACAAAAGACATCAATGCAAGCATATCATTTCACAAATTACTATCAATTGTTATTTGTTCAAGAAAACAATTGTCTCCAAGAAAAGATAACCTGAAGGAGAAGTTGAAATTCCACAGCACTACAGTAGAGCACATCCTAATGTACTGCATCATGGCATGGTAATCAGGATGCTATGCAGCAGACAGGGAAACCTAACAGAGGATCATAGACACCGCCCAAAAGATCACCAGCTGCCACCTGCCCAGCCTGGAGAATATTGGCAGCTCTCATTACCTCAGCAGAGCTAACCACTTTCTGAAGGACTACTTATACCCCAGCAACTGCTTTTTCGTACTGTTACTATCGGGCCAACAATTCAGATCCAACAAAAAAACAGAATGAGTTTCTCTCTCAGAACTATCAAAACACCAAACCACAAGCACAAACAGGACACGTGGGATACAGTTTTAAGTGAAACATCCCGGTTGTGTATAGGTTTTTATTTTATCAGAGGTGAATACTAAACATTTTTCTATTTATTATATTTGTATATTTTGTCATCTTGAGTGCAACTCTAACGTAAACATTCAGACTATAAGCAGTGTCGTACAGACACACATTTGTTTATCAAGTGTGGAGGGCAGTCGGAACGTTAAGGGGTGAAGTTACCGTGTATTATTGAAACTCTTTCTGTGTACCATCTTTCTTGGTAAATATTTCTGTTTCAATGTGGGCACATGCAGCTCATAATCAGGTGCGGCTTATGTATGTCAAAACTGTTTATACTGTAAAATGTACTGGGAGCGGCTTATAATCAGGTGCGCTTTATAGTCCTAATTTTACGGTAATTTTGTCATAGCAACACAATGATTATAACGCTGTTTCTGATTCTGATCCATTGGTATTTTAAGGGAGAGTGTGTCATTTTTAATGCCTCTCAGTGGTACAAAGAATTTAATCCAGTAAAAATAAAAAAAATATTGATCTTAATACTGGGCACTAATACATGAACCATCATACCAATGTTATTTTTTATATAAAAAAAAATCATAAGTCGAGAAATGTGCATGGAATCCCTTCCTGGATCTGCGGGATGTTCTTATGGCATCGTTCTGCCGTGTTACTCGTCCTCACTCATACCTGACAACAAAATGCCATCTAATCATCAAATATTACACACTGGGGCATTAATCTATTTCGTTTCTGACTAAAGAATGAAAGAACAGAATACTGACAGGCTAACTGACTTAAATATAACAAATTCGGAGAACAATGGTCCTCGTAATCTTTCGGGAAAATAAATCTCCATCCGTCTCTTTTTGTCTCCATCGCCTTCTCTCTCAGACCACCTCACCTCGCTACACATTTGTACCAGATCCAACCCGTTATATACCTTAGTAAATGGTCGAGCCTGGCCTAAAAACATCATATTTTCTTAGAACATTTCTTTAAATATTGTATTGTTTGTAATAAAATATCAAAACTGAGAAATAAATATCTGAAATCTACCACGTTAAATATATTTGCTCATTTAAGGAGTAATTGTAAATTTTTTTACCCCCTAAAATATATCTAAATATTCATAAAACTACATTGAGCACGTTATTTTAATCCATAGTACCGTCTATTAAGGTGAGCATTTTTAAAATATCATTTTAAGGATTATTTTGTCATTTAACTATATAAATACAGTGGAACCTCGGTTTTCAAACGCCTATCAGTTCGAACAAATCGGTTCTTGACCAAAAATTTCGAGAAATTCATGCTTCGCTTTTCGTTCAAAAAATCGGAGTTCGAACGCCGGTACGCTAGGGTGCGATGCTGAGCGGCGTACGGGTGTAGATTGCCCCCACACCTCGTGAAGAACTGTTATGATGTGCGCGCGCACTTCTTTTTGCTTTCGCTTCAGATATCGGTGAACGAAGTGTTTTAGCCCCTAATTATGCCTCCGAAGAAAGTCAGTGCAAGCAGCAAAGTTGCTACAGGTGAAAAAAGAAGGGTAGTGCGTACAACTATTGCATTTAAGAAAGAAATAATAGCAAAATATGAAGAAGGTGTGAGAGTTTCCGATCTTGTTATACATACAGCATGGCTTCTGCTGAGCACCACAAAGGTAAGAAATCTTATTCATAATTCTTTTCTTTATCCTTTAACCGCTCGCCACTTTTTGTGGAGACCCGGGTGCTAAATGACGTGTAAACGACCTGATTTTTTTAGTTGTACACGTTCATGTTAACAAAATCTTTCGTACGGAAGATTACGCTAACGCGAACGTATGATTAGCCTGGGTTAGCTTCATGTTTACGTTCATTGTAAGCGTTCAGGGTGTTGGAACGGATTAAAATGATTTTACATTACTTTTAATGGCAAAAACGATTTTCGGTGATCGACCAAATCGGTTTTCGAAGAGGGTTCTGGAACGGATTATGGTCGAGAACCGAGGTTCCACTGTAATAATATTGTTTAGAAACATGAAACTAAACATATTGTCCAGTTAGAAAATTGTGGAGGTTTATTCATTCTTTTACTTTTGGTTTAAGATATTTTTCATTGTATTTGTTATAAAATTGCTGATTGTTTTCGGCATATTACAATTCTTTTTTTTTGTCATCTTGCTAAAATATTTCCCAAAGTTTCTACCATCGTTTAGGCCAAGCGTAGGCTACCCAAACTGTTGAAAGAGCTATATTGAACCAACAAAACATGAAACATATTCGTCCGGAGCCTCAAAAATTAAACGCCTTTTATAAGCCTCATAATCCATGCAACACATGCTGTTGATGGTAGACTAAGTTAAGGACTCCTCTGGATAATAATGCACCACATGACTACCCTCTTGTAGTTTAACTCTATTAGAATATTAATGAAATACAATATGTTGTATTGCTTCGACAAAATTAAAAGAAATCCATGACATTACGCGACTTATCAGATGCAATTGAGTACTCTGGCTCTGAATGTCCTTGATTTGTTGTTAGGTGATTTGTTTGCCATTTTATATCATCTTCACTGAGGAGAGAGGATTGTCTTTAAATCTAGGCATTATTTCACTTTTTCTCTTGAAGTCTGAAAGTAGGTGATCTGATCTAAATGAATGACTCCTTCATGTAATCACCATCTGTGAACGTTTTTCCCCGCTTCATTATCTCTTTGGTTGCAATATAACTTGCGACAGTAGTGATGCAATCCACTTTTAAATCTATGTTTGCTCTCATTTAATTTCTCTACAAATGATGCAATCACACTTTTTCTTCCACTTCCAACTGAGTACTCTGCCGCAAATGTAGCATGCTATTTCTGGAAAGTTCTTTTCACAATATGTTTTTGTTATTCTCTCATAAGAACAAACATTCAGGCAATCCTTCCGGATTGGCAATACATGCAAATAATTCAGTCCAAGAAACGTTGTATCCTTTGCACCCTCAGTTATATTTATCGTTATACCTTTAAGGTCCATGACCAATTTGTTGAAAACAGCCGCCTGTGACGATTGCCATGGCGCCAAATTGGTCCCATCCATGTGGCGCCAGCTGCGGCTCGTAGAAAGATTGGCTTTCCGTCTGTTTAAGCTCAGTGCTCTCACTCTTCCGTTGTTAGTCCGTCAACGAATCTCTGCCCTGCAAGACGTGGGGTTTGACTCGGTCCTCTTTCCTGTTGGTATTTCCTGTCCGGTATTGTTCCCGTTTATTTTGCCCCGTTTAATATCAGTTTCCAGTTTCGTTCCCATCTAGTTTGTCCTGTTTAATTTTGATATCCTGTTTTGATATCAATCCTTTCTGTCCCGTCCTGTCCGGTATCGACCCCATCTGTCCGATATCTGCTCGGCCAATTGGTATCGATCTCGTCGGCCTCTGGCTTCCTGTCATTCCACGCCAACGTGCATGACTCCCCATTTCGCGTAAAATGAAAGGGTTTTCGTGAGAAACGTCACGCATTTGGGTCCTGATCCAGTTCCGGTTCATGACACCGCCTGCTTTGCTGTTGACGCTTCCCCTTCAAAAGGAGGGGATCTTCGGCCACACAGCATCCTTTTCAATGTGTAAACAATTTTGGAAAACCGCCAGAGAGTCACTCGGCAGTGCTAAGGAGCCGCATGCAGTTCCAGAACCACGTGATGCCGACCACTATTCTATATATAATTGTACTTATTTTAAAAATTATATTTTTTCGGGCAATATTTGTTTTATTTTTATTTGAGAAACAAGACAAAATAGGTTAAAAAAACTCTTAATGAGCACAATTATCTGCCAATGGGATATTTACTGATATTCTTTGGTAGTAAATGCATTGTTTCTTTGATTGATTTTTCCTATTCTTCTGACAAAAAAGTATCAAATATGTCCTGTGCATTTATAAGAAAACACATACAATTTTGTAGTAAAAAAAAACAAACAAACAGACCTGAAATCGAGTAAATGTATCATGCCTTTCCAACAAGTATTCTTTGTGCAGTTTGCGTAGATCTAGTTAGTTTTCCATGCAAACCTAAACACCTTTCACACTTTTTCTCAACATCGCAGTATCACACTCAATTGTCGTCATTTCACCTGCAAGGTGCCACAGCTGGTTGTCATACTTACGATTCAGTTGACAATATCCCAAAATAAATGCACAAACTGCTTTAAGGCAGCATGATGTAAAGGAACCTCATTTTGTGTGTGCTCCTTTTGAGAGCACGGTTTAGATATTCCGGCTTTTTCACGCCCCTCTTGAGATAACAATCCGATCCGTCGCTTCTCGACAGATGTTATCGGTGCAATCCCCAGACAGAAAAAAGGATCGTAAGAATTATTCATCTGCGAGAACAGAAACGTGTGTGTTTACGAGTATGAATATCCCACTTTACATTGAGTGTTGTTTATGTGAAGCAAAGCTGTATACTCAAGTGAACCTTTTTGCTTAATTGTATTTGCATTTATTTAAATGAACCTGCAAGTGACACTGGAAAGGAACTACAACTAAAATCATGATCATCGAATAGATAATACTTATTGAAAGCTGGACTACACCACAAATAAATACATTATTAACATTAGTACCCCATGGGCAGAAGATTTAGCTAATTCAAAATATTGTTACTTATATTATTGTTAAGGGCAGCACGGCGGCGCAGTGGTTAGCGCTTGTGCGGCACAGTTCATGTCATGGGAACCTGTCGTGGGTTCAAATCCAGCTCCAGACATTCTGTGCGGAGTTTGTATGTTCTCCCCGTGCTTGCGTGGGTTTCCTCCGGGCACTCCGGTTTCCTCCCACATTCCAAAAACATGCATTTCAGGTGAATTGGCTGGTCCAAATTGTCCCTAGGTGTGAATGAGCGAATGAGTTGTCTGTCCCTGTGTGCCCTGCGATTGGCTGGCAACCAGTTCAGGGTGTCCCCTGCCCACTGCCCAAAGATGGCTGGGATGGGCTCCAGCCCCCCCGCGACCCTAATGAGGATAAGCGGTACGGCTAATGAGATGAGATGAGATATTATTGTTACATTCAATTCCCTCCTTTTGAAAAAATAAAGGTATTAAAAAGTTTTTTATTTAGCGCCTTTCAGTGGTAAAAAAATAAACAAACGTGAAAAAACAAAATTTATTTCAATAATTAACAAAAATTACTATCATACATGTCCTTTTAAAAAAAATACTTGCAGGTCAAGAAATTTGAATATATTTTTCATATAATATGGCTAACTTAAAGGAAGCTGACATGATGGTGAAAAAATTGGTGAAAAAAGTGCCACCATGCCACCAGGGATGAGGAGGGGAT
Organism: Urocampus carinirostris; assembly: GCF_059441175.1. Lineage (NCBI taxonomy): Eukaryota > Metazoa > Chordata > Actinopteri > Syngnathiformes > Syngnathidae > Urocampus > Urocampus carinirostris. Next base: position 25,118,893 of record NC_142358.1, on the reverse strand, counting down.
TATATAGGATTATCTACATAAATAAACAATTATATATTCAAAAAATGATAAACTTTTATTTTTTTACTGCAGGGAAATTACACCGTGCAAAAAATAAATTCAGATGATATTTTCCTTTACTGCAAAGCAAATAAATTTTACCCCAAATGCTGATTTTTTTTTGCTCGTTTTTAGTATTATTTTTATTATTTTACTTTTATCAAACTTATTATACAGATACACACTGCTGTATGTGGCCTCACAAAAACGAACGTAGTATAGCAGAAGCTTCCTCAAAACATCAGTAACACACAAAAACATATGTTAAATAATGTAGTGTTCAGAGACCATAACCCACAAATTGATTTATGATGCCAGTATGGTTCAGTTGGTGCTAGGTGATAAATGCAATTCATTTTAATCATCTGATCAAAATGATTCAATGCAGGCCATTATTTTACATTCCATTCATGTACAACTGATTCATGGTTGTTTTTGGCAGCTAATGGGGCCTTGATACAGATTTAATTAACATCTTTCAAAAAGCTTACAGTGTTGTGTCACCAAGCTTCAAATTTTCAGAGTGCATCGGTAAAAATCAAGAATACGATCATTTTTAATTACATTTACTTGCTGTGGTCATAACAATATATTTACATTGAACAATGCTGACTGGTCACTTAACGGTTATGAGCCATGAAATTACATCAAGGAGTATAATTAAAATGTCACTGCTGCATGCGACTGCGCTTGTTTCGAGATGACATTTTCTGTTTGTTCTTTTTGCAAGCATCACTTTTTCTTTGTAGGGGCTTTTCTGTATTGACTCAACTCACAAAGACAAATAGTTGGGGACACAACTGTAAAATCGAAATTGATTATATATGTAATCAAGGTTTGGACAGAGGAATGCTGTTCTCGCTGAATCTTCACATGCATAATAACAAAATCTCCAGTCAAATGTCAAAATTATATTTTTGTTTTCAAGACAGCAACATGTGACATTATTATAATAGTGCACTTTGTAACTGTTGGGAAAAATACTGTGCGCTTTATGTGTGAGTAGCTGATGGTTGATGTGAGCAGTGCCATTTAAGATGCACCAGTTGGCCAGCTAGTACAGCCAAAAGTTGAAGTTGCTGTGGAGTTAATTTAAAATAGTATGAAGCCATTCCATGAAGGCAAACACAGTGCCTTGCAAAAGTACTGGCCCCTCCATAACCCTTTCGGCATATTGCCATATTTCAGGCTTCAAACTATCCATTCATTCAATAACTGCACCGCTTATCCTCAGTAGGGTTGCGGGGGTGCTGGAAGCCATCCCAGCTATCTTCGGGCAGTGGGCAGGGGAAACCCTGAACTGGTTGCCACCCAGTCGCAGGGCACACAGATATAGACAATCCACTCGCTTATTCACACCTAGGGAAAATTTGGACCTGAAATGCATGTTTTTGGAATTTGGGAGAAACCCGAAGTTCTCGGAGGAAACCCACGCAGGCATGGGTAAAACATGCAGCTGGACTTGAACCCTGAACCTCTGCACCATAGGGCTGCACGCTAATCACCCATCCGCTGGGCCGCCTGGCTTCAAACTAGTGATGGCGAAATGAAGCCCCATAAAGCGGGAAATCTCTCAAGGGAAATGCTCCACACACAGCTAAAGGTTTCAAGATTATTCATTACCTTGAACTACGCCATCATGTGGACAGAAAAAATGTATAACATGCTTGTGTAAAATAAGCTCTGAATACAAACAATATATTTATTTGAAGAGCTTATTCATTTTTATTTAAAAAAATATATTTGTTCCAATGTTTTCTGACCCAGGCGGTTTCTTTTTTTTTTTTCAAGAACAGCTCATCTAAAATACTCTGCATACGCTTCAGGGATTTGAGCCAACAAGTATATCACCACTTCAAACGAATAGATACAAAATTCAACACGTTTCCTAAGAGTTAGAGACAAATTCGCGAAAAAAATTGTAATTAATATAATATATATATATATATATATATATATATATATATATATATATATATATATATATCCAACATTTTATTTGAGTTAATACTTTGTACAACCTCTTTTTGCTGCGATCACAGTTTTGCACATCTTGAAACTGAAATATTTCCCATTCTTTCTTCCAAAAAGGTAAAGTTCCTCAAGGTCTGATGGCATTAGTTTGTGCACCACTTTCTAAAAATCCTCCCAGGAATGCTTTATATGATTAATCACGGGACCATCTTGGTTCTCTGATTAGTTTTCTCCTTGTTTGGACAAAAAGTTTAGAGGGACGTCCAGGTCTTGGTAGGTTTACATTGGTTATATGCTCTCTCTCCATTTTGATATAATTGCTCGCACAGTGCTCTGATAGATGTGTAAATGTTGCAAAATTGTCTATCATAGTCCTGCTTTGAGGCTATCCATAACTTTATCCCAAATCTGCCTGGTGTGTTCTTTGTCTTCACAATTCTGTCTGTTCTCCAGTGTCTGCTTTCACAGACCTCTAAACTCATCACGGATCAGCTGCATTCAAACTAAGACTTGATGCACTCTGTCATTGTTTGTCATTTATGTCAACTTTGGATCATTCAGAAGCCATCAGTTGGCTGAGCTGAAACAATATTGGGGTCAATATTTTTGCAACACCTACTTTTCTGTTTTTTTGGGGTTGTAAATATAATATAGAATGTTGAAATAATTTGGTTCCACTTCACAATTGTCTCCACTCAACCAGATTTTGTCTTGTACTCCAATATCCATTTTTTTATTTTATTTCTCTTTTTACTAGAGATGAAGAATAGTTGTCATTTTAACCTTAAAATCGTTAGCACTAGCCTTTTTTATATAGACTATTCTAAAGCTCTCTGAAAATCCTTATGTCATCCGCTATAGTAGAGGAGGGAGGCATGGAAAACAGGTTGGATGGTATGGCAAACGCTTTGATTATTTCCATTCGTACCTCTATATACAAGCACCTCTAGACGCGAGAATTTGATATGCGAGATTTGTTTAGAACAAAAATCTTTTTTGACATATGAGGGGAAATCCAAGTTACGAGCATTCAAACAAACAAGCAAACAATAGTCAAGAGAATCAAACAAAAAAAATCAGCTATAAAGCGAAAGTACAAATACTGATAAAAATGTCAACGAGACAAATAATATAACTTATATTAATCAATATTTCTTAAATAAAGTTAGTGCCCCAAATACAGTGTCATTTGGCTCTCATTAGTGGGCATTGGGTCTCTGCCTCAAGCAAAAAAACTCTTTTGGCTCTGTTGTCATAGTGACAATAGATTAGCAGGATTTTGAGAAAGTTAGTGAAGAAGTGAAGTATCGATCCAAGGATAATAGAATCTCCCCAATTACAGTACTTGCTTAGTAAGGATAATATCGAGATTTGGATTGATCCACTCACCTATCGTACAGAAAAGCTGTTAAAGGAAAGCCTGCCCGAATCTGTTACCTTTACGAAACGATGAAAAGTTTTGGACACTGCAAAAAGGCAACCAATGATTTCAAGCACCCTGGCAAACTGCTTTATACAACATGAGGCCAGCACATCACCATGAAAAGTAGATTGCAAATGTGAAATATTGTGGAATGGGCAAAATGGTTAAGCACTTGACCACCTAAGATGGATCAATTTCCATAAAACGATTTTAGAACCCCTCACCAAACATCACCAGAAACGGAAAACTAAAATGATATAAATTGTCCAGACAAACGTGAATGAATTGTCTCAAGTGTCAACAACTGACTTGACAGTCGAACTGTGAAGAGGGCGACAAAAGAAGAGAAATGAAGCCACTGTAACATATTCGCCTTGTCCGGTGGGAGGCCATTTCTGTCAGCATCATGCTGATTTGCAACACTTATAGTTCATCTGGCAGAAAAGAGGTCTAGTTGGTGGGTTATGAGAGCATGAAAAAGTGATGGGGATGGCATGGGGGCAGTTTGTGTGTGCTCATGTGTATGATACCGCACTTTGCAGCAACATAATAAACATTGCGATTAGCTGCCTCCAACTGGTTGGTCACCCCTGGTCAACGGAAAACAAATCACACAAGCGCTATGGCTCCATTACCCATCTGATGCTCTTGCCTTGCCAACAAAAAGGAGAAAACTTTTGCCATTGTTCACAAAGGTGATCAAAGTCCTATCTTGCGTCACTGGCAAATGAAACATTTCAAAGGACTGTTGTTCCCCAAATGTGGATATTTTAACCTTGGCTTCTCACCATTAGCTTATGAATGACCATATTTGCATAATGAACAGGCTGTGGAATAGCATTTTTTAGGCACAATGCCAAACACAGCAAAAGTCAAAAGGTTCATCAGGTTGGGTTTCTATGCACTGTTTTGTCCTCTCAATTGCCCACTTTTTTAGTTACCACTTACTCTGTTCATCGTCCTAGCGTAAATCATCATCGGCCTATTTCATGCCTAGTTTCATTGTACAGTGGACATTGTACAGTTGACTTATTTTAAACATGTTTGTGTGCTAAAAAAACCCTTAAAAAAACTCAAACGACTCAACGTGATTGGGGCGTAATGTCTTTAAATGACGGTCACATGTATTTGGCTTTGTTATTCCCACTGCATTGTCAGATAAAGTACGACACTAATATTTTCCTCATCCATAGTCACGTTTAGTCATTTTTACTCATCTTGGCTTTCAGAATACTTTTGTTTGTCTTTTTATCCCCGTTTGTATCCACATGTCCTCTGATCCCTCCTAAATATTTTTTCCTCATGTTGAGATATTTGAGTTTTTCCTTTCCCTTATGTAGGTTTTAGATCAGAGGATGGTGTATTAGACTGTGGTTTGCAATAATCTGTGGTCTGTGCAGCCCTTTGAGACTCTTTGTGATTAAGGGCTATACAAATAAACATGACTTGACTTGACTTTTTATCTTTAACCTAAAGGTCTGCTAAACTTTGTGTCAAAACTTCACACGCTAATGCTCAATGCAAACAAAACTTCCTCACGAGAGCTCACTCTGCCAATGAATGTGCCACTGCCCCTGACTGTTAGTAGGTGCACGATTGCACTTTATTCTTGGACAAAAAAATAAATAAATAATAAAAAAAATATATATTTTTAAATCCCACAGTCACATGTGCCCCCCTTGATAGAGCCCCGCACCCCACTATTTAAAAACTACTGCTATTACCCCCTCCTCTGAAAAGTAAACGCGACGTTGCGGCCTTAACTCGGAACACATGAACCTTTACAGAAATGACAAAAAAATGACTGCACAGTGAGATAAAGTAACAAAGTTGATACAGTGGAAATTAGCTTGTGGAAAGCGGCTTTGGTCACTGTTGTTTTATGTTCAAACATTTTTTTTTTAAATAAATCGTGAATATGAGAATCATGATCCTTACGTGAAGCAATAATGTGAAATTTCTTGGTTTATTTCCACCAATAAATTACTTATTCCATCTTTTGTATTTGGTTTTATCCAGGACTTTGCAGGTCTCAGGTGCACACATCTTGCTGTCAGTGGTGACCTCCATTTAAGAAACAACATGTACAGTACATTTAATACAAAAATGTGTCACAGAATGCATGTGGTATATTTGGTATATGTAGATAAGTAGTATGTGTTAACTTTTATTGTTTCTCCTACCCTAATTATTGTTTTTCAAAAACCTAGCCCAGCTGATTCTGGTCCAAGACTCTCACCTTACAATCTTAAAAAGGAAACCAGGTTGACAAAACCAAACTCACTTTAAAATACCCATGACCTGACATTTGTCAGATGCATGGCTCACATCCCTGCTGAGCAATGCTAGTGAGATGCCATCTGACTTTAAAAAGCCTTGTGAAAAAATACAATGTATCATACATGGAAGCACAGAATTAATACATTGAAGAAGCAACTTTGATTACCTTGCCAGCAAGCACCAACTGTAAGCTGCATGTCGATCTGGGAAGGGTGTATTGGCCAATCGTCTGTCACCAGGTAGGGATCATACGTCACTCCATCCACGTAGAGCGTCACTGCAGGAAACTCCACGTTGATGACGTAGTAATGCCATTCCTTGTCACAGATCTAGGAAACAGAGAAAAGAGAAGATAGAGTAAGAAAAAGAGAAAGCAATCTATCCCCCGATGAAAAACCCATTCAGCGAAAAATGTTTGTCTGCTGGTATTATACAAAATTATGCATGGACTTGCTCGCTCATATCTTTCAGATTTAATTTTCCCCTCTGTTCCTGCTTGGAGCCTTCACTCGGAAAATGCTATCTAGTGATCCCAAAAGCCAAGAAGAGATCAGCAGGTTCGAGAGTGTTCTCCATCCGGTATTCTGAAATGCTCCTTCCCCTGATAATCAATCAGCAACCTCAATGCAACCGTTAAAATCGAGGCCTGAACACACTTATATTCTATATCTTATGAATGACCTATTTTATGTTAGCAACGTCTGTGTATTGTTTGTGGATGTCCTTGCAACATCCATTGCCTCTATTGGGTTTTTCTTGCCCTCATGCAATACTAGTCTGTAGTCTGCAATTGTTTGTAGTCAGTACATCCCTTTGAGATTTAATGTAAATTAAGGGCTATACAAAAGACATGACTTGACTTTAAACCAGCAGAGCGTTACACAGTTTCAATTTCCGTACAGCACCTTAATTGTTGAAAAAAAGTAGTTTTCAAAACATTGAGAAGACGACCTTTGGCTGCTAAATTGCACCAGACAGATCCAGCCCAAAATCTAACGTCTAAAACACATCTGGTGCTGGGTGAGAGAGTTGCTTTGAAGAAACTGAGAAGTGAAAAGGTAGTCTATTCGTTGACTAACTTGGCTGATATGTCGTTCTGGGATTGACATATTAATTTTGTTTTCAGTTTTGGTAATGTTAATCAGAAATAATGAATATCGGGTTCAGAAAGTCAAATCTAGTTGATTGAAGCATTTGTGGTTAAAGTCAAACTGCTGATGGATAAAACATCATAGATCCCAAGCTAAATGGAGGCTTAAGGTTCCTCCACAAAAAGAAGAGTAAAAGGGCCCACACTTGTAATGTGATGAAAAGATAAAGCTGATTGCAATACATTAGCGTTTGACCTTCTACAGAAAGCTTGACTGCTCCACTTATCGACGTACTTGACCATTTTTTCACCATGTAATTGATTGCACAAGCATCCTCGTGCCTGTTGTTTATGTTTTGCATAATTTCCCTTTCTGTTTAGCCACACTGATGCCAATGCTTATTGAGCTGTACTTCACTTCCTCCTCAGCTTTAGTGAGGGTCCGACACGTAGCACTTGACCATTGGGTGACCTTAGTCTGCGCTTGTGCAAGCTAAGCAGATTTCATTTCATGTATTTGGCTTTCCATTAGGTACAACAAATGCCTTTTCTATTTTTCCAGCAGAAAAAAAGGAAACCCTACAAACTTGTACACAAGAAATATTCAGAATCAGAAACTTAAGTGTAGCTAAGACCCTACTTCTCATTCATAACACTTCTTAAGTGTAGACCAACAACATTTCATAAATGGTCAAATAGTTGCATAATGTTTCTCCACCTTTTGTGACCCAAGGCACATGCTATCATTAAAAAGGGACACTGTCCAATAAAATGTAAAACAAAATTATAATAATGTAGTATTGGCTCCCCTTTTTTGTAATTATTGATACGTTTATATTTCAGTAGACATTTAAAGTACAAAAACAAGACATCAATGTATTCTAAACAGGCGAGAGCCCGCCCCTGAGCCTTTTATTTGATCAAAGTTTGATTAAGTTACAAAAATTATTTTTTTTTTTCGAAAGAGTATGTAAATTAAAAAATAGCTCATTATTCGCCAATTGTGACAATGATGTAAACAGGGCACAATTGTCAAAATAGCAGACAACAGTGTGGTATAATAGTCTAAATAGTGAACCAGCATCCATTCCACCCACAAAAACAGTTACAAGTAGATGGGTTTTGCTTTTTTTAACTAATAATTTCCAAATAAGTATTAATCAATAGCCGACTAGGTACACTAGTTGAACTCAATAATATTTTTCGCAAATCCCTCTACTTCAACTTTGAGGAGTGTCTGTCTGATTCCCAACTAACACAAACGATTATCATTTGCCTTGTTAATTTTAGGTCCATACAACATTTTTTTCTCTTTCTATAGTACATGGTTGCATATTGTCTTAATTTAGGATCAAATTGTCAATCAGACTGGACACGTGTGAGTATTAATCAATTGAGCAGCTTTTGGTGATGTGAGGAATATCCAGTTTAGTGGGATTTTTCCCTACTGACTCAGAATGTCAATATATGCGGTCAGTTTAGAGAAAGAATGGAGGTTCAGGATGGGATCAGGATCAATTACAGGCAGAGTTTTATTTTTCAATTTGGCGGTTCAGTGCAAGGTCAAAATTTGCATGCCTACGATAAGCCTTCCCACTGGTCCCCTGGTACATTGGTGCATCCGGCTTGTGACTGTAGAGCTGGGTAGTAATTAATCTGTCACAAGGGAATGTGCCATTGTCTGGATTTGAGCAGTCACGCCAGGATAATGAAGTAATTGAATTAGGATAATAATTGTTTTTTTACATTTTAAGTAAAAATAAACTACAGTTGTTCACAGGACAATCTGGCTGTATTCAGAAGTTTCTCAGCACCTTATTCAAACTTATGGTAAAATCGAGTTAGCACTGAGTTAGCTTACTCAGATGAAGTTTAGGTCTTATCATAAACTCTTTGGTTTGACTATCATGATCTATATGGATATATATATATATATATATATATATATATATATATATATATAATTAATACTGTTAAAATTTTCATTATAATCCTTTACTAGAAAAACAACACTTTAAGTGCCCAAAATCTTTGTGCTGTTTTTTCAACGTAATTATAAGATAATTTAAAGGGGAAAGGGATGAGACAACAACGATAATGAAAACTGTACTGGTATTGGGTTAAAAATGATCGACACTAGCCTGTAATTTCTGGGATCGGATCGATACCAACAATCCTGGTGTCACCCAGCCTGTCTGAAGTCAATCAAAGAGAAAAAAGCCGTGAAATGAGACCGAGCAAGTTAGGTTCTCACTTAGAAATAAGCTATTTTTAGTTTTTAGCAGAAACAAGTTTTCCAAATAACTTGTGTAACTGAAAGCCATATCTATCTTATAAAACATTGGACCACCTTGTAAGGGAATATCTTTGTGCATGTCAGCAAATCACAAAAGCCGATTCCAAAAGTATGCTTTTGTTCTAATGATGCACAAGCCACGAACAAGAACAGAGCTTCATTACTCGTCAGCTAAAAAAAATTCAAAGCCGAAGTTTGTGCGCATCTCATACTTCTTCTGAGAGGCAAAACTTATGTATTCCCTGATTACTTCTCGGAGTCTGCACATGATGCAAATTGACTGATAGAAGGAGTGAAGGAAATACATAATCCTGCAAGCAAAGGAAAGAGAGGACCGATAACAACTGGAGGACGAACCAAACAGCGAACGGAAAAAGGGAGAGAACAAAAGATGGCACATCAAAGATTTTTCATCATCTTTTGGGGCACTTGACGGTGAGGAGAAAACAGAATTGCTATCTGCCCACCTCCATCTCACTCTTTTTTCGTTTATCTGCTCGCCTTTCCTCAATGCTTGTCTCTCTATTAGAAAGTGACTGCAGGAGCGGTTGCTTCGTATCCTTTGGAGTTCAAAGTCGATATGCACCCGTCCTACTCATCTACGAGGGGTGATGGAGAGGGCCGATAGAAGAGTAAGATAAATAAGGTGCTGAGAGACCAAAAGGTTTTGGCCCAAGATAAGGCATGGATGGATCAGGGTACTGGGCCAACCGGTAAAAAAATGATCAGAAAAATAACTTTTTCAAAACTTAGGACATATTCCTATACAGTGAACATGGATAGAATCTTCCGAAAAGGGTAACAAAGTAAAGTCCTGGGACAATCCGAATTTAAAAAAAAAAAAAAAAAAATTATATATATATATATATATATATATATATATATATATATATATATATTAAATAAAATGAGTATTTGAATACCCTGCTATTTTTCTAGTTCTCCCACTTAGAAATCATGGAGGGTTCTGACATTTTCATCATAGGTGCATGTCCACTGTGAGAGAGATAAACTAAAAAGAAAAATCTAGAAAATCACAATGCATGATTATTTAACGATTTATTTGTGTGACATAGCTGGAAAATTAGTATTTGAACACCTTAGAATATGGATGTTAATATTTGGTACAGTAGCCTTTAATTTCTATTACAGAGGTCAAACATTTCCTGCAATTGTTCACCAGGTTTGCACACACTGCAGGAGGGATCTAGGCCCACTCTCCCACACAGATTTTCTCTAGATCAGTCAGGTTTCTGGGCTGTCACTCTGTATGTGTGTGTTTATATGTGACCTATATACTCCAAAACAGCTCAACCAATTTTTGTGAAACCTAACACAGTTGTACTTTAGGCTTCCGTGAGTGTCTTTAACTAGGTTTCGTGTCAACCATTGACTTCTCCTAGCAGCTGAATCCTATCTTCTATCAACCCCGCTCTCCCGGACCATTCTACTTGTAAGAAAAAAAAAATCAGCAGAATTATGTGCAAAGATTTTTACTTTATTTTATTCATTTTGTTGTGTTTTTGTTGTGCAGGCTAAAACAAAATTAGTCAATTAACATATTTCCCTGTATCACCTCATAAGCAGATAATTAGCAGCAGGTGATTTTTTCTTCTTTTTACATACTATCAACTGATATGGATGAATGTTATAGTCACTTAGTTGATCAATGGAAAAAAGCAAAGATACTGAACAATGATAAGCTTTTTTTTGCCAATTTAAAACCTGGAAAATGCTTGCAGCATACGAAACAAGGTCCCATGGCACATGTGTGTTTCCCGGCACACTGGTTGAACAACACTTCCATAGATTTGAACCATAGCATCGTGTTAAGATATTGTAGCAAATTGTAAATGAGGCAATTAACTGACAAAATCTTTGGAGCTAAAGGTAATGACAATTCCTCAGTAAATACACTATGTTTGTTTTGCTCGATTGACCAGCTAGTGTGAGAATTACAGTGCATTTTTACAATACCGTATTCATAAAGGACTTATAAAAATAGAAAACAATTGTATTTTAAAAAACGAGAAAAAATGAACGACATATGATGTACAAATGTCTTTCTAATATTTTCAAGCAAATACAGTTATTTTGAGGGCTTATTTGTGTTCAAGTGTACCGTAGTGTGTAACTGTCCAGAGACCACAACAAGTAAATGAAGAGATATTAGGAAGCTGGTTTGAAACATTCAGGTCTTTCCAATGCGTTTTTTTTTAACACTCATCTTTTCCGCATGTTTTTTGCTTAAAATTGTCTTTGCCTTTATGAGGGCTAACATTAAAAAAGGCATGCAATTCATGTTGTTTAAAATGTGCTCTAACAACCCACTACAATATCCAATTAGTTTTTATTTCTCGTACTTTGTCGTACAATTCATCTATGAATATCATACATAAGACCTGTACCATAAACTATGGTTGGCTAGGGGGCGTTAATCCACCAACGCAATCGCGCAAACAGCTGTTAAACTTGGAGATACCAATAAGCACAAGGAAATACAATATTTTGTTGCTTGAATGGCGAAAGGTCGGACAACTCCAAAGCGGCAAGTTTTTTCGCAAGAAAGAAAAAGATTTTGTCCACCAGCCTAGAGGTAAGATTTTAAGCCCAAGCCCGACCTGATCCAATGTCAATCATTATGTTCAGGTCAGGCCGAGTTTCTATCTCACTGACTTTTTAAAAATGATCATCCACCCATTATTTTTCTCATTTGTCTCATTTTATACAGTCTTGTTCAAATTACATTCCGTTACAAGAGACAGGGTTTATGTGTCGGGCATCCACTTTTCAGTGCGCAGGCCAGATTTAGTAAGCTGAAAATGTGTGAGGGCCAACTATTCAGCCTGGCATTATTTGAACAGTCTCAGATAAAATCACCCTCCATGAAATGCTGTCAGTGCTTGGCAATCAGCTTCATAGCTCGCTTTTTAGCATTTTCATTTCACCCGCAAAAAAAGCGCTGTTGTGCCGTTACAACAGCTTCCAGTTGCTTAACTTTTTCACAGCGTGCGTTTCCAGTTAGCTTTTCGTATTATTGCAATTACAGTGGGAAATTTCACTACCAGAGTTTATTCACAAATGACACATCACTTATTCAGAATGGAGCTGAAAGGCCTAGGTCAGGGGTGTCAAAACCTTTCAGTAAGCAGGCCAGATTTAGTAAGCTGAAAATGTGTGAGGGCCAACTATTCAGCCTGGCATTATTTGAACAGTCTCAGATAAAATCATCCTCAGTGAAAGGCTGGCAGTGCTTGGCAATCAGCTTCATAGCTCGCTTTTGTAGCATTTTCATTTCACTCGCAAAAAAAAGCGCTGTTGTGCGGTTGCAACAGTTTCCGGTTGCTTAACTTTTTCACAGCGTGCGTTTCCAGTTAGCTTTTTTTATTCAGCATGTTTTGTTTGACAGTGCCTCTTGATTTTTTTTTCTTTAAAAACAGTCAGAGTCTCTAGGCAAATTAGGCAGACGCAGTTGTTTCCGATTTCAGTGAAAAACAATAATCTAATTTCTAATTGTCCTGGAAGCGGCGGCCCTCACAGTCAACGTCCCTTTTTCATTTAAAGCGTCTATATTACTGTTTCTAATGCCAAACCTAACTACATCTTTAGCTAGGCCTAGTCGCTAATCTGGAGTAATGGTGAATTTCCTTTGGTACATTCTTTTTTTATACTGTGGTCAACATTACTGACGTGTCATGTATTATACATGTTATAACAGAGTCTGCGGGCCAGTAGAAATTTGATTACAGGCCGTAATTGGCCTCCGGGCTGGTCTTTGGACATGCCTGGCCTAGGTGAACACTGCCCTCCACGAGAAAAACATAATAGAAGTGCGTATGAAGTGTACTTCTACTGTTTCAACAAAGGCAAGATGAAAGCCTCCGGCAGTGGCTCAGGAGGTAGAGAGCTCGTCTTGGGATCAAGAGATCTCAGGTTCGATTCCCGGCTCATCCGTGTTACATGTCGAAGTGTCCTTGGGTAAGACACTGAACCCCTAATGCCCCCAATAAGCAGGTTAGCGCCTTACATGGTTGCACGGCCGCTATTGGGAAATGTGAAGCACACTGTAAAGCGCTTTGGGAAGTCTTGACTTGAAAAGCGCTGTATAAAAATGCAGATTTTTTTTTTTTTTAAGTTGTACTTAATTTTAATGGGTGTGGTAAGCCATATGCAAATTATTTTCAGGGATCATTTCAAAAGATAGTTGAGTTGGAGTTTTATTGACAAAGATTGATGGGCAGTAGAAACAACGTGACTTCTCCTAGTGGCAAATTGTGTTGTATATGGAGAAGAGAGACAAAGTTACTGCAATGGTAGAACGGACATTAAAAAAAGATGTTTTCGCTAACATGAGCAACTTTGATTTATCACCCGCCGCCAGTAATTTCCTTTCACAGTCTTGAAAAAAATAAAACAAACATGCACAAATTGCCTTCGCTGTCTGCAGTTTCAACATGCAAATCATTATCAGGTCAATTAGTGTAAGAATCCAAAATTGTGAGAGTGCAAGCGTACAATTATGACAACAAAATATAATTACATGAAAATGATAGCGCGGCAGCTGTTTTCTGGCCTTTCCTCTGTGCGTGTTTGTGTAAGAGAGATATACTTGAAGGTGACTATGAATTAGTCACACGTAAATGTAACTAATTAGTGTAGCAATTATATAGCTGCTCAAAGCCGTGACAGGACTCAACAGTAAAATATTCCTGCTCAACTCCAAATTGCAATGGCACATGCGCAAAGTTATGATTTTTTTTTCTTTGTGGCCATTTTCGGGATTCTTCATAAAACTCAATCTTTAAGAAACAAACCAAAGAGCTATATTTGTGGCCAAATTTGAAAACTGCCGAGTGAAACAAAATGTCATGCTCTCCACACAGGCAACCGGTGAGTTAACTTATATTTTTTGTGTATATTTGTACTTCAAGGGACAGTATATAACATTAAGTGCTTCCTAGTGGTATGTATATAAAAAAAAACTTTCATTCAGTAAAAAAACAAAATTAAATTGAAAACTAAGCAAAAATACTTAAACTATCATAACAATGTTAATTTTCATTAATATTCATAGGTGGAGAAATTTGTGGAATCCAGAGCTAGCAGTCGCTGCCATCTTCAATCTGTGGTCTCGCTGCTACGGGTAGCCAACGCGACAAATACTCACTATGTGTTTTGAACGTTGAAAAAAAAAATGTGTGAAGTTCATGATTCGTTTGCAATTTTAAGATACTACCACAAAAAAATTTGAGGTATTCGCTCAAAGTATTGAGTCGCCACACTGCTAAGCGTATTATGTGCTTGTGTTTGGAAAAAAGTATTACACAACGTTGTTTTATTCAATGCATGTTTTTAGCATTGTTTTTCGATTGCTAACGCCAGCCACGTTATTAGCTCCATGCTTCCTTATAAATGGGAGTTACAGACACTCTTGCCTTATTTTTACTGGACTGGTAGAAGTAGTTTGTTTGCGTTTAGGAAGAAAGAATTATGTAACTTTATTCGTAGTAAAACTGCTTTTCTTCCGTAGTACATCGTTTGCAAAGCTAAACCATTCAAACTAGTCGTTAGCTTTACAAGGTAATTTAGTAAATTCAAACTTCGGATTTTAAATATGATATGCACTTTGTTAGCATTAAAAAAAGTATATTAAACATAATTGCAAGAAAAAGCACATTAATCAGAGTGCAGCATTATTCTATTAGCTTTTGTAAACAATGTGTTTATTTCATTTTCGATATTGATAAAAATGACGTCACCATCTTGAGCCTTGCAATCTATCATTGTATTGACATACTTTGGATTCTCTATTTAAGATAAAAAGGCAGATTCCGAAAGGAAAGTTTGAACGGACCCACAAAAACATGAAATTTGAAGCTCAATTTATATTCACTGTATGCTCAAACAATAGCCTGTGTCTATGTAGTCTATGGGAAAATATACAAAATACCTCCGATTTTCCAGTCCTTGGCTTACTCTGCTATTGGTTCTTAATTTGGGATCTCAGACGCCAGAACGAATGCTCATCATAGCTTGGCTGTCTAATTGATGACTAATTGCCATAATTAGACTGCAGAACATCAGAGTAGTAAACAAATCAGTGATTTATAGCAAACAACATAAACTGATGCGATACCCTCACAGTCACTACTTGGTATATTGATGTAGTTTGTGATTCTACACCGTGTATTTTCTTCTCACATTTTTCATTTTTCAAATCGGCCATCACTTTTCTAAGTCCTAATCATTCTGTGCCTGGTTCAAGTGGCATTAAAGTTAATTAATGGCCAGTGTAAACGTGCTAGGAATGCATACCTGGAACGCAATAACTTTTTATGGTAACAAGTGCTGTAACACGTTTTTAATACAATTTTGTAACTCAACTGCCATTACAATATGGTACGTTACTCTGCTACTTTTCAAGAGCAGATCATTGATCACCTGGGTAGGAGGAATACTTTAAAAATGTAATCTGATACAGTTACTAATTAACTATTGAAAAATATAATCAAAAACATAATCTGAATACAATAATATTAAAGTAACTTGATTACTCTTAATTACTTTTGGATTAGTCCAATAACAAATATGCTAATAAAATACATAACAAACTAAATATGATACATTATATATAGTTCACGTTAATAGCACTTTAAAAAACAATATTGCTTATAGAGGAACAACTAAATGAATGGAGCAAACGTTAGCGTATCATTTACAGTAAGAACATGCTGACTTTTGGTCTTTTTATTTGTAAACTTATTTTTGCAATAAAAATAAAATGTCTTAGACATTACCCAGAAATTGAAAAATATATTTTTGAATGGTTTGAAGACAAGACAAATTGCGTATGGAGTGTCTCAGCTAAGATTGCACAGGCCAAGAAAAATGAAGAATTCACGGATTTTACTTGTTGGTCTACACATATTAGGTATTATGTGTTTTATTGAATATATACGATTTTCGCAAAGTGCTGGTTAGCTCTAAAATGATTTATTTTAATTGAGTTTTTCACAGTTTTAATGCACAAAGTGCAGCTTTTAAGCAGAGTGATGGAATGAGACAGCGTTGTGATGAAAATTGTGCAAGCTCTCCTTCTGACATGCGGCATCCATCACACGCCCGCTCTGGATTACCTAAAGACTGACAACACATGCACCTCTCTTACTCCTACACCATATTCAACAGCTTTCTATTCAACTCTTCTTATCCTTTTTTTTTCTGACCAAGCTTAAGGTCAGGGTGGGATGTGCACAATAAATCTTCACCGCACGCGCTTGACAGCAGCCCTCCAGAAGTGCTTTAGCCATTTGGAAGCAAAACCAGAGCTGCACCATAACTTTTCTTCTTAAAACCCATTTGAGTGGAAAGAGAAGTCTGGAATGAAAGTTTGGAACTGTCATTTGCCTTAAAAGTGAGACAAATGTGTGGGAAACAAAAACAAAGAGCCAATAAAGGAGGAAAGATTAATGACTTAAAAAAGGAAGGAAGTATGTTGTTTGGTATTAATATGACAAATTGCATTGAATAACTGTTTAATAGTGATTGGTTTGTTTGCACGATAAACTTTTAGAAAACAAAGACATACATTGGTACCTCTACATACAATTTCCCCCGATATGAAATAATTGAAAACTAAAAGGCCCATTCCTGACCACCCAAAAGGATCAAAGTGAACTGTGAATACCTAGAAAAACACATCTTCCTGATCACTGAAGGATTCAAGTAATAATTAAACATAAAAATACAGTTATAATATAAATAAGATGAAATAAATGAAATCAAATGAGTTCATTATGAGAAAAATTGCTGTTAGGGAGTCGAAGCATGGAGCCGTAGGATTTACAGCAGACAACTTTTGATGATACGTAAGCTCTTACTGTACACTTAAAACTGAAGTTACAGTAACTTTAATAGAACATGAACATACAATATATTTTACAGTACATCCATTTTTCTGCCTGTTTTCACATTTAATTCATCACTTTCAATGGCCCTTTTATCTGGATTCAATACACTATCACTTTCTACAAGTATGTTGAAAACAAATATATCCAACGGAAATTGTATTGTCTGTAATCTCTGTTGTAGGCGCCAGCTTCTCTGGTTCGTCCTCCTCTTTGCTGTTTTTGCAACAGGGATATAACTTCCCTCAGAAATTTTTGCAGCAAAGGGCTGCTCGGCTTTGAGATCGCCACTCGCTGCTCCGCGATTTTGGTCCTTTTAGTGGTCACTCACACACACGATAATCGTATATTTCTGTTATTTCCTGCTTTGTTTTAACTGTCATCACTCTCCTTTTTTTCTCAGACACCCTTCACAAAACTCATCGTTAAGGTCACAAAAAGGTGATCTCAATTAATGCGTGATCAAAACAAAATAAATGGATGGGTGGGTGGGGGCTAGGATTCACTGAACAGTATTACTATTCATAAAATAATTAGTTGGCGGCTTGTGTCTTTCAAATAACCCACATTATTCATAACTTTGAAAGTACTGGCGAACTGATGCACAATTTTCTGTATTGTGCAAAATTGATGAAATATGTGATACTAAATTGATGGTGAATTGGTTCAGCCCTGACCACTTGACGTGAATGACAGTTGGGGGATGGGCATCTGTTACCTTTGAGACATTTGGTGCTCAATTTGTGAAAAAAAAAAAAGGAAATTACGTCAAAGCATATCAAGCAATTTAAACATTATTAGGCTACAGCGTACACATGTATCAAATGAAGTTTATTTTAAAAAATCCTTTTAATGAAGTACTTTTACGTAAAATAACAGGAATTTCAATGAAAAGGCACCCTTCAGTTGCATCTAAAGTAAAAATATAATCATTTAAATACAACGAGTTTATGGTTAAATACTTCGGTATCTCAAACGAGAAGGACCATTTTCACACTTTTCCACATGTAATACTATTTTATTAGAATTTTGTTTCCTGAATTAATTATTCCTTGGGACTATCAAGGGAACGAGACCAAGACAAGCTCTGTATATTTCCCATCAGGCTTTTTTTTCCGTTTTCTCAATTGTTTCATGATGTTGTTGATTTTAAATCCATTGTAACCTTGAATTTGGATGAACCGAGAAAACAAAATATCAATCAATCAGTTGGTCCGTGGGTAGGTCAGTCCCTCCCTCCGTCCATCAATCAAATGTGCTTAAAATTAGAGAACGAGTCTCCTTAAATCAATAACCTTTTGTCTTTTTTTTTTTTGTAATTAGGTTGCCAAAAAACAAACTCAGAGAATAATTATATGTCTTGCATATTTCAACTTTTGATTACGTGAGTGTCAAAGCTAGTGAGCAACTGTTGGAAAATCTCTTGCACAAATCAGAAAATAATTGTAAACATTGTTAGACAGAATGACTGTTGAAAAGACTGAGAATGTTGACTCATTCATCTCGAAAAACGAGTCCAAACTAGACTGAGGCATTAAAAACTGTCAAATCCTCACCATATTAGCACCATGGACAACACTCGTAAATATAACCTGACTGTGAACTGAGCACAGGATGTAGGAGTGAGAGTAGTGAATCCTTCCTACTTACCCACCAGGGACTGCTGGATTCTTCACACAAGAGCTCATAATTGGACTTTGTATAAGCAATCAATTGGATAATGTCTTTCATCTGACAGAAAAGATTCAGACCTTGTTGAAGATAGATTGACAAGTGAAAAAGGGCCCTAAAAAAATTGGTTTCCTGGCAAATTGTCAAAAGTGGCCTTTAGTAGTTTAACCTGTCCGATTCTCAACACAAATGCACCAGGAAGAATATGCAAATACAGTGGAACCTCGGTTATTGGGTTAATGGGGACCAAAACCACCTGCGATAAGTGAAAATCTGCGAAGTAGCGACGCCACTTCAAAAATGTTTTTTCTTTTTTTGATTATTTTATTTAATTATTATTATTTTTTATTTTTTTAGACCTGCGAAGCTCTGAACCCGCGAACGTGGAACGACGAAGTAGCGACGCCCTTTCAAAAATGCTTATATTTAAAAAAAATATATATATATATATATATATATATATAAATACATTTTATTTCATTATTATTTTTTTTTAGGCCCGCGAAGCTCTGAATCCGCGAACGTCGAAGCGCGGAGTAGCGAGGTCCCACTGTACACCTCTATAAGCAACCATTTAGTCTGTGTGGCTGGTTATCTCCCTTTTGGGACTCAATAACTGATTCCCTGATGGGGAATTAAGGCCATGTCATGGCAGTCAGAATGCTGAATCTTGACCTCTATCAGGAACTGTCAAATTCATTGCATGAGAGCTCCTAAGACAGCATAAGAACAAGGAACTGTTGGAGCAAGTCTTGCATCGGGCAGATTAAACTCAACAGTCTTGTTGACTGAAACGATCCTCAAAAACCTTGTTAGATTTTTCATTGAAGAGTCAAACAAGGAATGCAAGAGTGAGAACTGCCAAATCCTCACAGTAAAAACACCAGTGAAAACACACATGTATATCCATTGAACAGTATGATGGTTAGAACTGTGATAACTGATTTTCAAACTGGAAATTGTTAAAAAAAAGGTTCAGTTTTATTAGTGTTATTTGTTTAAACAGCTGTCATACTTATAAATCACTTTTTCTTATATTAAAGACATATTTGAAAAAAATCTCTCATAGCTCAATAACTTTCAAAAATGCTTGATTCACTCTGCCGTCAGCATCCAGGAGTACTTCCGCAAATACTGGGCACATTGCTTGTGACGTCACGTGTCCTCTTCTGCGCATGAGGGACACGTGGCATTCAGACAGGAGATGCGAAGAAGTCACAGGAGATCACAAGTCACATTTAGTTGGAAATGTGAATGATCCCTTATTCTAAGTAATGCACCACTTTTGCTCTTCAGTAAAGGTAACAGCATTGTAACAACCAATAAAATAATTAGATAGATTACCCTGTTACTGAAAAAAATAACTGTTATCTAACCAAAATTTATAACGGTTCTCATTCTCAACACTGCTCATAACAAATAAACACATTACAGCACTAGCATTATCAGGTTGCTCTGCAATCACTTTATATTGAATCCACTTTTAGAGCGCTCATAGAGATTTATGGATAGTAAAGAGCCATTTTACTTTTCTTTAGTATCCTTCTCTCATCTTGCCTTCGCCTATAAAGCGGTAATTCAAATCCATTTATCCATTTATCCACCTCTTATCCTCAGTGGGTTGCGGGGGTGCTGGGGTCCATCCCAGCTGTCTTCGGGCAGTGGGCTGGGGAGACCCTGAACTGGTTGTCACCCAGTCGCAGGATACACAATGACCGACAACTCACTCGCTCATTCATGTTTTTGCAAAACAGTCAGAAGCTGATGGAATTGCATGAATTATTCAGAACAATTATGAGGTGGTCCTGCGATGCACCGCATTAATTTGGCTGGCCCAGTTTCTGAGTCTGCGTGTATGTGTGTGTGTGCTATTGGCTTGTTTTCAGGTTGGGCGGGCAGAGCTATGGAGGGAATGTACACCAGTGATTCATCGGCAATCCATCTCCTCTGAAAGTTAGTCGAACTATCATGCAGGTGCCAGTTCTTTTTATTAAACCCTCACTCTACTTTCAATCCCACCTCTTCACTGCTTTTGGGTCCAAACCTCCTCCCTTATACCAAATGATTGATTATATAACTACAAAAATGATCTTTTCTGCATTGTATTTTTTGGAGTTCAGGAAAAAAAACAATTCATATCTTCTTTTAAGGTATTCCCAAACAAATATTTGTTTTCAATTGGCCACAGAACATGAAGTGCTCCTCCCTTCAATAATGCAAATATGTTGCAAAATACGCACATCGGGGGACTCCAGAAATTCTGTCTCAAAGTTAACCCTTATGGTGTCAGGACCAGAACGGAAACAGGACCCACTTGCGTGACATTTACCGCGAGTTTTATTGAAAGAGAGAGGAAGGTGTGTGCCCACGATCCGGTGTTCGCTGGGCGCGGGAAGCAAATAGCTCTTGTACTCGGATTGTGATCCTGAACATGGAAGTGGATCTTCCGTAGCAAGCAATGGCGGAATCAAGGGCGAAAAATTGGTCGGTATCCGGGACTGGGAGAGCAAGACCTGGTCGGGGTCGGAAACGAGTGGTAAGCCAGAACTGGAGAGTAGACGTAGTCGGGAACAAAAAGGGTTAGGATCCAAACAGCTCGGAGACAAACGAGACCAAAAACAGGACAGGTGGGAGTCAGGGTCGAAAAAAGCTTGCCTAGTATACACAGAGATTCGCAGACGGACTGACAACAGGAGATTGACAGGACTGAGTTCAAATAGTGACAGGGAACCAATCAGAACTCGCAAATGAGCAGGCACAGGTGAGTCACATCAGTATTCATGACATATGGCTTGTTTGCTGTAGAGTTATGCACTATTAAACAGCTTCATCACACAAAAGTAACAAATTAAGATTTCCCTGTAATATCTAGAATAGATTACTAACACATACATTTTTCTTTTTTTAAATAAATAATAATTTGCTGCCACCTACTGATATGGATGAATGTTACAGTTGCAGTTAAACAATGGCAAGCATTATTATAGCAAACAATTGTTTTTGGTCTTTACACTTATAAATAATACATCCTTGTTCCGTACAATTACATAGTTCACACCAATGTGATCATCTCTGAAAACAACAATGGCAAATACAATTCTCAATGGAACTGCTTAGCTAAAACTCAACTCACAACCAGAGAAGAAAAAAATATATCCTTCTTCATGCTTTTTCTTATAGTTTGAGAACCAGTTGAAGGCAAACATAATTTTGGCAATCATCCACTAATTCATCCCCTTGATGGGCATCTGTAATGTTTGGAGACAGCACCACAATGTATTGTATTTAAAATGCATGCATTGTGGAAAAGAGCAGCTCTCTGTTTTCCCCTGTGTCTAGCAAGCGAGCACAATTTCGTCACCTAGTGCCAAAATGATCAAAGATGTCTGATCATGAATGCCTTTGGCGTCGTGCCGCTTTCCCAGGCCCACAAAAAACAAACGCCAAAAGCAAAATGACAATTGCCACTTGCGACCTCCCCGTTGGTACCAGGTGTCTGGTTTTATTTTGTAATATTGATACTTAGTTTTGGGAAACAATTATTTCCTTTTTTTTTTTTTTTTTTCAAAGGAGTAAATGATACTGTCATACAGAGTCTCAACTACACTACTCCGGGGTTATGGGAGGTGAAAAATAGATAGAAAAGGTGATTACTTTTTTTTTAATAAAGACTAATTTCATTTGAGAAACACACTGTGATATAAGATATGGAAAAGTGATTCTGTAATATAATTTCCAGCTGTGTGTGTCATATTGTCCCGATAGTGTTTCAACACTTGTTTCAGATTACACATATTAACATCTACAAGTTTTTATTACCTTCTGTATCTGCTTTCTATCAAAAAACTTTATTCTTATGTCAATAAAGATAATAAATATTTACCAGGAAGTTGCATTTTGACTGACTTCAGTTCATTCTACCATGGATTATGTTTAAGATACACAGTTCATGGGTCACAGATCCCTTAACCACTTGAATAGTCGATGTACCACTAAGGATGCACCTCTGGACGACTTTCTCCGCTGCTGTTCCTGGCCTGATTTGGGTGGTGGCAAAGTTGGCAACAGTCAATTTCTTAATGTTTTCAGCCCAGTTCTTTGTATGTCCTTTTCTCCTTCCGCCCTCTTGGACTGTGCTCTGGAGAATAATCTTGTAATGTGACCACACCACGGCAGTTTTTGTCTGCACACAGTTGACACTAGTTGTTCATAGAGTCCAATGTGCAATCTAATATTGTTGCGCATGTTTGGTTTGTCACTTGCCATATGTACGTTTTCTGGAGTACTGTCACTCCATGGCCTGGATTTTCCTTTCCAGCTTTACTGTGAGAGTCCATAACTGGTAAGCATGGAAGATGGAAGTAACCAGCGCTTGCATGAGTCTGATCTTTGATTTTACTAATATGCGCCTGTTCCTTTAGATGGGTTTAGGTCTGGAAAGTGCAGCTGTGGTTTGAGCTATCCTGGCCATGATTTCTGGTTCTGACCCCTCTTCCTACATGACAGCTGCAAGATTTTTACAATTGGTGACAGGTTCAAACTCTTGGTGGTTGATGGTGATGGTTGTGGTGATACCTTAGGTTTTTTCGGTGGTATATGCTTTTGTCTGTATTGATTTCCGTCCAATACTGGGTTGATGTTTTTCCAGGCGAATGGCTAGGTCTCTGAGTTCATTTCTCTTCTCCTGCCATTCCAGCAATATAATAAGCAAAATGGAGGTTGGTTATGCTATGTCCCCCGAAGCTGACTCTACTTTCATGTTGGTCCTGGGCTGCAGTCATGATCTTTACCAGGAAGATGTTGAATAAAGTTAGAGGGAGAATGCAGACTGGACTTACACTGACTGTTTTTTGTAACCATGCTTCTTGTAAAGCCTGTCAACCTGTTTAGTTCCGGGACAAACCAGATCTTTTTTTTTATAATCCCTGAAATCAATTACTAAAAAATACGAATACAAAAATAAAAATTAAGGCTAAGACAATGCCACTCACTTCACAACACAGATGCTAGAGAGTGAATAAGCAATAATTCTTTAATGTGTGTAGCTGCTGAAAGATTGCTTGTTGTGCTTTTAGCGCTCTTTTTATTTTCCTGTTCGCCTCATGTGTATTTTAAAATTGCCTCATTTGCACATTAACTTGGTGTGAAATTTGAGACAGCTGTGTGAGCATCTCAGTTTCTATTATGCCAAAATAGTTTAACCACCAAACCAGCAAACACATCATACTGAGGCTTTATGCTGCTTTTGGTCCAATGTGATATTATATTACGATTTGGCATGTATTAAGGAATTTGCACTGAATAGATTCTGTGCTTTATTCAGATCGGCATCTTATAAACTCTAAAGTCCACCAATGCAGGTTGAAAGAACAATGTTAGAGCTATATGAAAACATGACAGAAAATGAATTGATAATGTTTAACCAATTATCTCAGAGAATAACCCTTGAGAAGATTCAATCTAAAGTTTAATAGTTCTGAGACTGACAGTACACTGACAAAGAATTGTGAATATAATGGGAATATCGTGACGTTCTTTAACCCGCTGTGAGGGAACGGTCTCAACTCAAAAACACAAGAATATCATAAAAATATACCATTTTTTTCAGTAAACCTTTTACAGTGACTAATTTGTTCCATCACCTTCAATAAATGCGAGTCCTAGGTATTCAACAGTTTCCTAGCACGCGGTTTGTAAAAGCAGCAGTACATAAGCAATTTGAGGACGCCAGATGTTCATCATTCAAAATACACTCAGGAGAGTATGACAATGAACTCAAGCCAATGAAAAGAAAAACTGATTGGAGCGATGGCTGACTCTTTTTTTTGTTTTTGTCTCTTGATGTAGCAGAACACACAATGAGTAAAGTAATTTATTGAAAACAGTTGAATCTGGTAAATAGTGTTGGGACTAACACGTTACCAAGGGACTTTTCTTGGTAACACATTATGAATAACAATATGGAAGTCCCATCTCATCTCATCTCATTAGCCGTACCGCTTATCCTCATTAGGGTCGCGGGGGGGGCTGGAGCCCATCCCAGCCATCTCCGGGCAGTGGGCAGGGGACACCCTGAACTGGTTGCCAGCCAATCGCAGGGCACACAGGGACAGACAACTCATTCGCTCATTCACACCTAGGGACAATTTGGACCGGCCAATTCACCTGAAATGCATGTTTTTGGAACGCGGGAGGAAATCGGAGTGCCTGGAGAAAACCCACGCAAGCACGGGGAGAACATACAAACTCCGCACAGGAAGTCTTGAGCTGGATTTGAACCCACGACAGGTTCCCATGACATGAACTGTGCCGCACAAGCGCTAACCACTGCGCTGCCGTGCTGCCCATGGAAGTCCCATTTTGGTCCTAAATGGAGCATTACCGCTTTTCTTACCAAATGCAATTAATGAATAATAATTTTATTTTAATGTCTAAATTGCTAAACAGTCCTGCATCACACACTTAATCTCATACAATGCTCGATCCACCAGCAATAATTATTTGAAATAGGTGTAGGTAATCTGGGGGGTAGCTGAGTTACTTTTTAAATGAAGTAACTATTGTATATTTTCGGACTATAAGCAGTGTTCTCGTTTGCCCGCGTCCCAGCGTCCTAGATGCATTATTTTTGCTGATGACGCATCGGGTCAAATCAACGTGCGTCCCCGGGACGCAACTTTTTGGACACGAAATTGTCATTATCATTTTTCAACAAAGATTTACCGCACTCCAAACGTTTCGTCAGGCAGATCCGCCATTGTTGTTTTGGTCTCGCGGTTCGAGTTTTCGTCTGCACGCCGATCTCGAGTTGGAGTTGTGTAGTGAAACTCCGTCTCTTTTTAGAGAGCCGGATTTTTTGGCTCAACTCATTAAAGAGCCGGCTCCAAAACGGCTCACTTGCTTTGATGCATTATATTACGAATGATTATGTTGTATAAAGAAGTTAAGAAAAAAAGGAAGTATAAAAAGAGAAAATGAAAAATGACAGGTTTGTGGTGATCCCTTTTAATCAGTATATTACCAACAATAATTTAATGCAGAAAATGAATTAATAATTTGAATAAGAAAATGTATTATTCTACTTAATTATATTTGCATGTATTTTTTTCCTTCTACAGTGAACGTCATAGAGACTTCATTTTTTAACTTTTTTTATAATAAACCTTATTCATGTCGAGCAACTCAGTGTCTCACAACAAAATGTGCATTAACAATATATATATATATATGTAACGAAACACATGTACAATATAACACGTTAAACTACATAAATAAACATTTTTGAAAAAAAAATATTTTTTGTATTTTGTAAGGGGCCGGTCACACAGACATTTGCGGCTGAATCACGGCCAGAAATTTCTGCCTGTGAGGCGGATGCTATTGGACGCTTTGAGATCGCAATGCAGACGAGATACAGCAGTGCTTAACACGCGGTCGAAATTTCACACGTGGTTGGCCTAGCGCAAAAGTTTTGCGCTGCTCAATTCTTCAGAGCGCGGGTACACAGCCTTTCACGAGTGTATCAAGGCTGAACCACGGCCAGAAATTGCTGGCCGTGAAGCGGATGCTGTTGGGCGCTGTTGGACGTTTTGAGACCGCCATATAGACGAGATAGAGCAGTGCTTTACTCGCGGTCGGAATTTCACACGTGGTTGGCCGCGCGCAAAACTTTTGAGCAGCTCAAAAGTTTGAGCACGTGTTAAACTGCGTGCCGCACACGTGGTCAACACGAGGTAATGACGCGGAAATGACGCGGAACGACGTGCTCTGGCCGCGGCCAGGGCGTGGTTACACATGGGTAGGACGGGAAATTTCAGCGGGTAATCGTGGGTGGAGCATGGTAATAGCATGTTCTGCGCCTGTATCGCGGTGTTATTACGTGAAATTAGCGTGTTACGCGTGTGACAGTCAAACGCCTTTCTCCGCGTATATACGGCGCGATTTGCCGAGCACACGTCAGTTGTGCTCAAGACGTCAAGGGGGTGAACATGGATCCCCGTCAGCGCAGTGACCTCGTCTTAATCCATTTTTATTTCATGACATTTCTTTTCAAGATAATAAAATAAAAATGATGCCATAGCTTGAAATCTTGATCTTCACGGGACTGTGTCTTGAGCGGTTATGATTTCTACAGCCCGGTGTTATCCGAGAAATGCATCCCTGCCGAGATTTGCATCCCCTGGCTACTACAACCACTTTTACCTCGTTTTATCTCACTTTTAGGGAATGTAATGGCGAACATATAACCAAAACCACTTCGTCTTGCATTTGTTGGAAATGTAATACAACTTAAACCATTCCGTCTTTGTTTTTATTGTGAACGTAATCGAACGGTAAATCCTCCCCCCTCGCGTGAACGCGCATTCTGCTGCGCTTCCAACGAAAGCGATCGTATTCTATATAAAACGCTTATTAAAACTATAAAGCGAGCTAATTATAACAATTGGGAGATCCTAGTCTATATAACGCGTTTATTTAAACAATAAAGTGCGATCGTATTCTACAAAATGCGTTTGTTAACACGGATGAAAAAGTCACCAACGTCAATGCACGCTTACAACAAAAGCGATCGCAGCAGAATGCACGTTCACGCGAGGGGGTTGGGGGGGTGGTTGTTGCGTAGGAGTCGGATTTGGGCACAACACAGGCTCGGGAGCTTTTATACCCGTGGTCCACACGAGAAAATGACGCAGAAATGACGCGATGAGGAAGCGGCGTCTGTTTTGCGGGCATACCACCGATGAACAGCGGGTTGGCCAATTTTGCGCATTTTCCATCGCGGGCAACCACGGGCAAAAAAAAAACCGCAAAATTTTAGCCGTGATTCAGCCGCAAACGGCTGTGTGACCGGCCCCTAAGGGAAAATACGACAGTTTGTAAAGGTATGGAGCACACAAAATTTTGGGGACCCATATATCTCTGTTGGGACCCATACATTTTTGAGCATGCGGGACCCATCACTTTTCAGAGGTAAAATGAACACTATATGTAACCGTTTTTTCATAGTTTGTTGGGGGTGCGACTTATACTCTGGCGTGGCTTATGTGTGAAATTATTAACACATGGTTATATAATTTCTTGTGTTATTTTCACTCGAAACTGCAGGAGGGTGCTCTAGACTGAAAAGTGTGAATTTCCCGCAAATGTTACTAGTATGACTTCTTATTTAATTTTTGGGGGAAATATCATAGAACCATAAAGGACACAGTATTTGGACTTTGTATATAAATCAATTTTTGAACAAGTCAACAAATAATGGACACTAAATGATATGAGAAGAGGAAGCGGTGCATCCTCTACCTTCCGAGAAGGGGGACGCCAAGGATGAATTTCACTTTGGATTCAGTGATTTGGAGTGAAACTTATAATTTAGAAAACATGATGTCAGATGTCTTCTTGTCTGCTTCTTGACAATAGCTTACACACTTTACAAACTTTCTTTCGGCTTTTTGGCCAAATTTTTCATTAATTGCAGTTTTTAATCTGCAGAATTTGACTTTCTTTTCTGTGCCATCTTGTTCAGTTTTACTTTCGTTCGGTGCACGTCGCCGATATGCGCACTTTTGCACCAAACCGTTCATTAAGGTGTTGCGCTTTCAGTGCACACTTGATTCGAGGGACTCTGCCCAAAGTAAATCCCGAGCTGCGTAGTTCAGCCGAAATTCACAGTTTGGTGCTGAAGTACGCATAGCCGGAGTAAAGCTTCATGTTTACTTTGGCAGCAAATTAAAGCTTTAGGTTTATTTCAGGCTCGTTTATCAAATCAAGTTAATCCGTCAGGTTTTGGACGGGTTCGGGTTTATATATCCGCGACTCCGGTCAGTTCGTCTGAATTTTTTAGTCCCGACCTTTGCTGTGTATTCCTATTATACATTGTGATACTGTGATAACCCTGTTGCAGAAAAAGCTTTTGCCAAAAAAAACACATTACTATTTGCTCAGCACACCATTTTTTGTTCGCTGATGGCTTGGAAGACAAAAGAAAGGTTTGATGGACTTTGTAATGCTAGCAACTTTTGCGGATACTGGAAATTATGCCATTTGCGAAATCAATTGAATGCTTACCTTATTGATCGGGACATGACTACTTTAGTATTGGCTTTGTTTTTGTCATTTTGGTCCATTTCTGGCAACACTACTTACATTACACAAGGATAAAAACAGCTTTTAAATACGTGTACTCATGTTCCGGAGGGTTGTTGCGTTGCGTCAATAACAAGCTGACGTTCGAAATCATTAGTTATGGTTGAAGGAAAAGCCACATAATTTACTTATGCCTGCTACACAGATATAATCATTTTAAGACGTTCGTGCGGCTGGAGAAAACCTACACATGTAACAGTAGCCTACCATTCATCAGCAATCAAACATTGTAAATCATGGAAACATTTAGATATTTGACTTTTCAGCGTAAAGCAAATTAACCTGATTTATATAAAGATCTCCAATTTTAGTGGTGGTAAAGTTGTGAGGTCTGCGTTGTGGGTGCCTTAATTGTTTGAGCCCCGGCTTTGAATTGCTTTATGCTAACTTGGTGTCATGGCCTGTCCACAAATACCTTATGGCAAGGGTGTCAAACTCAATTTCGAAAAACATTGTCACATAGGCCATACTAGTAAATTATTTAAAAAAAAAGGTGCCTAAGCTGGAGTTTTGGGTTTCTTTTCGGAGGCTCACACTTCAATTTTGATACATGGACGCTGGAGGATCTTCCGTGGGGCCACGGAGGGGCATTGGACCCCCTGTGATCCGATTGGCCACCCCCTGTGCCCTCTCTCAAATGTTTTCATTAAAAAAAATACTTCACTGAAACACCGACGCTCTTGGACGCAATTCCGCTCGGTCGCCAAATTCTTCAAGTGTGCGGGAGTAGCGGGGAAAACCTTGACTTGATGCAAGCACTCGAAATATGAAAAGTCACAGTGATCTCTGTTTTCTTTTATCTTTGATGATCTGTTGAAGAGATGGTAATTCCGACTCTTTTTAGCGAACCAGTTTTCTCAGATTGGCTCACTCAAATAAGGTGTCCCTTTCAGCTCTCAAAGGAATTTTCAGGTTGTTTTTGTTGTTTTATCCGGCCATCTATCCATGCATTATCTGCACCGCTTATCTTTAGTAGGGTTGCGGGAGTGCTGAAGCCCATCCCAGCTGTCTTCGGGCAGTAGACAGGGGACACCCTGGACTGGTTGTGTTTAATCCATATAGTACCATTTACTAGGTAATAATATAAATTACTTAAACGGGAGAAAATGAATCAAAATTAAAAATTAAATGGTAAGACTGGACATGTACATTAACATATATAGTAATCTACAAAGAAAAATATATCATACAACACAATTTTAACCTTTTCCACACTCAACAAATTTAAAGTTAACAGCACTTAATCCAGGAAAAAAAAAGCAAATCAAGAATTTGTTTCCACTACAATTTGTTCATCTTGGAGAAAACGTTATGCAGACTGGAAAGAGACAAATATAGCATACTTAACTAATTTAAATGATTGATTAAACAATTTAAAAGTAATTTTCTTTTTTTAAAGAAAATATTCACCTGAATATGGAAACTTTGCTGTTTGATTGTATGTCTATTATAAAAAAAGTGCTAAAGCTTCTTTAAACATTTACAAAGACACCCAGGTCCTATTTTACTTTTACGATGTATTTTTCAAAGTACTGTAGATAGCATGTTAGTGACTTATATTTTAAGTCAAATGATATTGGGAAGGGTCTCCTCAATGTTCTCTGGCTGATTAATGGTGATCAGCAAATACAGCTACAGTAGGTGCTTTGCAAGTGGCGCCTGGCTATGGTGGCATCCAGTAGACATATTTAAAACTGCAGCTCACTCTGGCTCATTTTTCTCTTGTGCCTCTCTCAGCATTGTCTTGCTGGCCTCATAAAAGAATATGGCGGGCCACATTTTGCAGAATGCTGACTAGTAGTTTAAAAGATGGAAATGAACAATACATTCTAACTAGTCAAGTCAAGTCAAGTCATTTTTATTTGTATAGCCCTAAATCACGAAGAGTCTCAAAGGGCTTCACAGATTGTTACACTATATTACACAAACTATTTTCAACCGACAAGAGGAGTAGGTTATTCGTATGCAATGGAGTAGAAGTGAGTTTTAAGTTTAGATTTAAACATTTCCACTGAGGTTGCAGATCGAATCTCAGGGGGAAGAGCATTCCACAGCACCGGTGCCCGGATGGAGAACGCTCTCGAACCAGCAGAAGACTTCTTTGCTCTCGGGATCATCAGAAGACCAGCACTCTCAGATCGTAGGCTTCGGCCCGGGACATAGTGGCAGATCAGATCTGAAAGATAAGAGGGAGCAAGTCCATGTATGATTTTGTACAATACTAAGAGAACTTTGAAGTCACATCTTTGGCTAACTGGGAGCCAATGCAGGTTAGCCAAAATCGGTGTTATGTGATCGTACTTTTTTGTCCTGGTTAAGAGCCTCGCTGCGGCATTTTGTACTAGCTGAAGAGACTTGATTCTGGACTTCGGGAGACCGGAGAGTAGTGCATTGCAGTAATCGAGACGGGAGGTAACAAATGCATGAATTATTGTTTCCGCATCAGACTGAGACAGTATTGAACGGATTTTAGCAATGTTGCGAAGATGGAAGAAGGCAGTTCTAGTAATTTGTTTTACATGCATCTCAAAGGATAGTTCAGGGTCAAATATGACACCTAAATTTTTAACTGAGTCACTCTGTGTGATGTGACATTTGTCAATGTTCACAGCAGTTTTTGAGAATAAGTCCCGGCATTTAGAAGGACCAATGACTAACATTTCAGTCTTTTCAGAGTTAAGACGCAAGAAGTTGAGTGACATCCACTCTTTTATCTCAGTGAGACAGGCCTCCAAATTTCCACAGTTTAGTGTGGAAGATTCCTCCAACGGAAGATATAGTTGAGTGTCGTCTGCATAGCAATGGAAGCTGATATTGTACTTGCGAATAATATCACCTAACGGAAGCATGTAAATGTTGAAAAGTAGGGGGCCGAGCACTGAACCCTGCGGAACACCGCAGGTAACATTAAAGGGCTCAGATGTCGTTTCACCATATTTAACACAGTGTGTCCTATCTGAGAGGTAGGATTTGAACCACGAGAGGACAGCTCCTGAGAGACCAATCCATTTTTCCAACCGTTCTAGTAGGATATTGTGGCTGTTTGTCACATGGAAAATAGGCAGAGACAAGCGGTTGAGGGGTTGTATAGGTACATTTTCTGCCATGAATCTGCACTCAGGACTCAGGGAGTACACCCTTACCAGTGCCCTTAAAGACAGCCGCTTCCCCCCTATGACAAGGGAGGAGCTGCCTCGCCTCTTCTGCTCAGTGTCTCTTCTTACCAACTTTGAGGACGTCGGTGATTACCTTGACTGGGAGGTGGGTGTCCACGGCATTAGGATAGAGTTTTTCAATGAAAAAGGATCAAAGCGCACCGCCACCTACCTGCCAAGGTGTGCGTCTTTTAGGACGTGATTTTAGTTTTATGGGCGCTATTGAATCCAGCACACTAGTCAGGGTGGTATTGAACTCATTCATGAGTGAGTCAATCGAGCCATTGTATTTAGGAAAGGACGCAACTGCTCCAGGAAGGAGTTCAAAGAGCTCAGAAACTGTGCCAGTGCTTATATTGCGTCCGCTAGATCCCTCAGCTTTATTAACTTTACATTTAGTTAGCACCTCAAATGTCACTAAATAATGATCAGAGATAACAGTAGTACACGGTAGCACCATAATGTTTGAGGTTAAAACTCCTCGAGTCAGAATCAAGTCTAGCGTGTTCCCATTTTTATGGGTTGGCAAGTCAACCAGTTGAGTAAAACCAAATGCATCAATTAGAGAACTAAACGCAATAGTAAGTGAACTGTGTGGGGAGTTCATATGAATGTTAAAGTCTCCCATAATTATAATTTTGTCTGCATAGGTTACTAGTTCAGACAAAAGTTCAGCAAATTCGTCTAAGAAAGTTGTGTATGGCCCAGGTGCACGATAGATAGTTATTACATCAATTGACAATTGAGGGGACCGCATCACAAGAGCCTCAAACGTTTTGTAATTATTAGAGGTACGTGTATTAAATTTGAGCGATTTTTCAGAGATTAGCGCAACACCACCACCTCTTTTCAGCGTGCGTGCTATATGACTACTCTCGTAGTCTGGGGGAGAGGCATAATTTAGCGCTAAGTGCTCATCCGGGCGTAACCACGTTTCACAAAGACCCATACAGTTAAGTTTATAATCACGAATAATGTTATCAACAAGTAAAGCTTTTGGAGCAAGCGATCTAATATTTAACAGACCAAATTTCAGCTTTGCTGAATCATTTGACTTAGCTGAACTCTTTGTAGTCTTTGTCGAGATCTTCAAAAGCTCCCGGCGTTGTGGCCGCTCGTGAGCGCTGAGTTCAAAGCGTCGGTTGTCCGGCGAGGAATGAATGGTGGAATTAGTTACATCCTCGCGTCCATCTTGCTGCTTGGACTTCACACGCTTCACACATCTACCTGCACGGCAACCACGTTTCTGTTTTCTTTCTTTACGGGGCCGCCGCCGCCGTTTTTTAAGAGGAATAGCTGTCCACAAGGATGCCGGGTCTCTTTGAAGTTCGCTCGGTATATCATGGGCGGTATAAAAAGTGCCCGAATAATCGAAATTTAGACGCCCACCCAACCGAATAAGTTCGTCCCTACTGTAAGTGTTTTTGGCCACACATGTGTCCAAAAGTGAAAGCAAAAAAGACAAGAGAACGGCAATAAATAGAAGATTAGCTGGAGAGCTCGCCGCAAGCATGTATCCATGCGCAGTCGCCATCTTGAAAGTGACTACTACTAAACATTGCTCAGGTAAAAGCTATAAATGTGCTCTCACAAGCATATTCATAATGAAGGCGAAAGGCAATTCCGATGTCTCGCCGCATGTTCTTTTCCTGAACCAGATCGAGTATTCCGACATTGAAAAAATAGAGCTGGAGAGAAGCAATGCAGTTGAGGACATTTATTGCAAAGTTTCAAAATAAAGACGAAACAGAATGCACTCCGGTCCAATCGATGGGAAGTGCGTCTCCAACCCACGAAGGCATCAACATTTGTTTCGGCCCCTCTCTTATAAGAGAAAGGTTTGGTTTATGCAAAATGGAACATAAAACAAACTCTCCTGGGAACTCACATTACAAGATAAAGAAAGGATCTCAATGAACAAAAAACATTTGGGGAAACTGCACACAGCTGGATTTTAAAGGCTGTATGATAAGATAAAGGTGGAAGACCATTGCTGGGAAAGTACTGATACGGAAGAAGACACAAAATGCATTGGCTCAGCACAGTAATATGTTACTCAAATATGTGGTTAAACATGAGTGCATTCATTGTAATAATTACCCATGTGAATCGCATGTGCCTGCTCCTTTGGCGCCAACTGTCTCGGACTCTGATTGGCTCCCTGTCCCTATTTAAACCCACTCCTGTCTGTCGCCTTTTGTCAGTCTGTCTGCGAACCTCGGTTAACACTAGGCAAGCCTTTTTCGACCCTGACTCCCACCTATTTTTGCTCCCGTCTGTCCCCTAGCTTCGACTCAATTTTGATCCAGACCATGTCTGCTCTCCCGTCCCGGCTTTCAACCTCTTTGTGTCCCGACCACTCTCCTTTCCGGGCTCACGATTTGCTTCCGACCGCGACAACGTTTTTGCTCTCTTGTCCCGGCTACTGACCCGTTTTTTCCGTCCCCGACACCGCCATCGCTCGCCATGGAAGATCCACTTCCGCGTTCAGAGCGACCTGCTTCCCAAGTCCAGCAATCCCTGGATCTTGGCTGCAACCCTTTCTCTTTCTTCCAATAAAACTTGTGAGAAATGCAACGCAAGTGGGTCCTGTCTCGGTTCTGGTCTTGACATTTATAACAACTAAAATGAATAATGTGATTTTTATAGTAATGCTGGGATTATCAAATAATAAACGTAATATAGCAGAAAAACGGTTGTAATGACAGCATACTCAGTGACCTAGTTCAATAATCTAACAATAGTGAAACAGATTTTTAAAAAATCAAATATTGTGCATCGTTTTTGTTGTAGTTAATCTTCATTCAAATAATCTGGTTAGTTTTCAGTATTTTCTTTAAAATTTGAATGGCAACATAATTGGCCAAAGTTACCGATACAAATCTGTTTGAATTTGTGGACAAATTGCCAAGTCCTTCCTTAAGGCCCGGTCGCAAAGCCTTTCACGGGCGTATCGAGGCTGAATCACGGCCAGAAATTTCTGCCCGTGAAGCAGACGCTGTTGGACGCTTTGAGATCGCGATACAGACGAGATACAGCCGTGCTTTACACGCGGCAAGAAATTCACACGCGGTTGGCCGCGCGAAAAAGTTTTGCGCTGCTCAAAACTTTAGACCACGGGTAACCGCGGGCGGCACACGTGGTACACACGAGGTAATGACGTGATACAGACGCGGAACGACGTGCTACGGCCGCAGCCAGGGCGTGGTTACACGCGGGTAGGACGCAAAATTTTAGCGGGTAATCGCGGGTGGAGCACGGTCATAGCATGTTTGTTCTGCGCCTGTATCGCGGTGTTATCACGTGAATTACCGTGTGTAACGCGTGTGACAGTCAAACGCCTTTCTCCGCGTATATACATTTATTTTCATTTCATAACAAGAAAATAAAATAAAAATGAAAAACTATTACAATAATAACATATTGGCTTCTTCGGTGCCATAGCTTGAAATCTTTATCTTCACGGGACTGTGTCTTGAGCGGTTATGATTTCTACAGCCCGGCTCGGCAGCTTTTATACCCGTGGTCCACACGCGGAAATGACGTGGAACTGACGCGATGAGGAAGCGGAACAGTCGCCGGCGTCTGTTTTGCGGGCATACCACGGATAAACAGCGGGTTAGCCAATTTTGCGTATTTTCTACCGCGGGCAACCACGGGCAAAAAAAAAAACGCAAAATTTTACCCGCGATACAGACGCAAAAGGCTGTGTGACCGGGCCTTTACTGGAGCCATCACAGGCTTTCTTCAAACACAACACATTTAACAAAGCACTCCCTAAAGAGCATGCTTTTCTTAAATTATCTACTGTATTTTTCTCGTGACCATCTCAGGTAATCAATGATCATAGCCTGTTTTTTGCAAACATCTATATAAACTATCCAAAGGGGTTGAAAGATAAGGCAGACACATCATTTGCAGATGTTCTTCCTATCGATTCTTCTTGCTACTGCTCCTAGCCTTAAAACACAGATAAGCTTCTCGAGAGTCTAGATGGCAAAGAAGTTAATGCAAGATTTGCATGTTCTCAACTATTTGTATTCATTTGAGATAAGATAACATCACGTACAGGGAGCTGACCTATTTGTTCTATATCTTGCTGCTAAGGGTCTTTTTTTTCCGTATTGTTTTCTTTTATTTAATTTATTTTTTCTTGACTATTTTAAATTTCTCATGGTAAATGATCTGCATTTATATAGTGCTTTTAAGTGACTGAAGACCTGCCAAAGCGCTTTACAATGTGCTTCACACTTTACCTGTTGGCACACACACGCCAAAGGCTCCCACCTGCTTATCGCACAACTTTCTTTTATTCTTTTTTTGGTTTTACCTTTTCTTCTTTTTTCTCATTTTTCTTCATTTCTTTTTCTTGTGTTTTCTTTTTCTTTTTTGTTTTTTTTTGTTCTTTTTTGTTTTTCATCTCTTATTTTTTTCTTTCATCTTTTTGTTCTTTCTTTTTCTTTCTGTTTTTTATCTTTCTCCCGTTTACTTATTTTTTTCTCTTCATCATTCTCCTTTCTCTTTTTCATTTTCCATGTTTTTTTTTTCTTTTCCCCCTTTATTTATTTGTTTTTTCCTTTTCATTTTCATTTTCATTCACAAAATGCTGCTCAAAAATTAAAAGGAAAATGGTGCATATTTGGTCGTTTGCGTTTCCGTAGTATTTTTTTTCTTCTTCCCCGTGCCTTTTAGTCCACATTTTTTGTTTCATTACACAATACATTGATAATTACTTGATACCGGGAGAAAGGTACCACCGTCCCGAAAAAAGGAATCAGGCCGAAGAGGCGAGATTTCGGTACAGCGTCACAGCTAACAAAAAAGATGCCAACAAAAGTTTGGTCTCTCTAATGCCACAGAGAAACTTCAACTGCAGACACAGCTGATGGTTTAAACTAAAAATCAAACTGTTGGTTCTTGGGGAAATAATTTGCGGACTTTTCTGTACAAAGTAATCACCCCGAATTGATTGCCATCATAGTGGAGCTTTTTTTTTTTTTTTTTTTAAAGTAACTTAACCTTTTTACCAGTCTATGTTTCCATTAATGATGGTGAAATGAAACAAAAACTAAATAATGGAGATACAATCACATAGAAATAACCTTTTTTAAGAACACAATACAGACAACTAATGCACAACCCAAAGTTAGTGTAGACAAGTGGGAGATTTGATGCCAGAGGCATCTGGCTTACAATCCTATGATTTGTCTTTTTGATCCACACACCAGGACACCTAGCAATGAGTGGCCCTACTGCTATCTTTTGTTACATTCTTTTATGTGATTTATCTCATCTCATCTCATTAGCTCCACCGCGGGGGTGCTGGAGCCCATCCCAGCAATCATCGGGCAGTGGGCAGGGGACACCCTGAACTGTTTGCCAGCCAATCGCAGGGCACACAGGGACAGACCACTCGCTCGCCCATTCACACCTAGGGACAATTTGGACCGGCCAATCCACCTGAAATGCATGTCTTTGGAATGTAGGAGGAAACCGGAGTGCCCGGAGGAAAACCAGGCAAGCACGGGGAGAACATACAAACTCCGCACAGGAAGTCCGGTAGCTGGATTTGAACCCACACAGAAGATTCCCAAGACCATAGAACTGCGCAACCGTGCTGCCCTTATGTGATTTATATTTAGCTATATTCATCGTATAGTGCAAAATATAAGACCAGAAATATGGTTTATCATTTTTTTATCATTATTAATATGTTCCTATCGTGTTGTAATATGAGCCTATGTAAATATGTATATTTGTGAGGTGTTTGTTATATGTAAATACAGATACAGAGGAGACACAAGGAAGTCGAAGGGGTAGAATTAAATCAGCATTTGCTTCTGCCTATTCTTTTTCGTACATGTTACGTTAACATTGTTTTTCTTTTTTGACTTGTTTTTTGTTGTCGTTTTTCTCATATTCGAAATAAAGTCATTAATTCATTCATTCATTCAAGCCCAAAAGTGAATAATCCAAAAGAACTCATGTGTCAAATTCATACACAACAGCAACACTTTTCAAATGAAAGTTTCCAATAGCTTTAGTCTCACAAGTTTGCAGTTTTTAACAGTATATTTTAAAATGTTACCATTTTATTAATGATAACCGTTATCAATGTTGACCGGCTGGTCACAATTCTATTGTGTTCCCTTCCTTTTCTGTACGTTTCAAATAAATCACCCTTTATGTGGTACTTTGAAATTGCCAACACCAATTTTACAATTGAAATGGGTCTTCTTTGAGATGTTTGAATGAAATAATAAATTACAGACTGTATTTTGAGCCCCAAGCAAGCAGTCAATACCACTCCTAATGCTCTTAAACAGCTCAATAAAACTCTGGCAACAATGCCCTGAGCAAAGAAAGTAAGTTATAAAAAGGAGTGAATCAAGGGATATACAATAGGCCTTTAGAAACACTACGGTGCTGCCCCAGACTACTGCTATTAAGAGGTAAAAGATGGCAATTTTCTTCAGGTCATACTTTGATGTGCGACCAACATTTTTCCATCATTAAAGCTATTATGTAGTTGTCAGTGAAGGCCCATTATGCTATTTAAAACTAAAACTCGATAGAGCTGAGGAAAGTTTGGAGCCGATTCTTCTCGGGTTAAAAATAATCGGGCGTTCTTTCTCCCAATGATTGCTTTCTCAAATTGTATTTCTTCTAATGAATATACTCATTAAATTACTAATATATAATATAAAAAAAAGTCACTTCAGTCTTAATAGGCAAAGATGGAGGAGAGTATCCACATGTGGCTTAGCTTTTGTGTACATGTGAATTTGCGACCAAAACCAAAAATGCACAAAAAAAGAAAAAAAAAGGAAGAAACTTTAATCTCACACGCACACAAAAAAGCCTCTAAAAATATATTTTTATTTTGCCCTCATTTTCTAGAAATATAAAATGATAGATAACTGACAGGCATATTGCTAAATGCTGATTTTAAGTTTTTCACCTGTCAAACTCTAATACAAATAAATTAAAAAAGGCAATAAATGATCTTAAAAATCTTGTCGGACAACAAAGGAATACAGAAGTAAAACTGCAAAAGGTCCTAAAATGAAAATACAAGCCAGTTTATTTTTATAACCAGGAGCAAAGCAAAGGTTGTGATATAGTTGTCCTTAGGAATCTAAGTATATATATATATATATATATATATATATATATATATATATATATATGTTTCTTTGTTTTCTTGTTTTCTTTGACAGTCAGTGTGGAACAAGCGGGAAGGGGTTTAGACAGTCAGGTAGGTTACCCTAGATGTGAAAAATCCAGAAAAAGCAGACCCAGCATTTTTGGTTTTGCTGACTCTACAGCTTTCCCAGAAAGCCACTTCTTTCTTTGGGGCCAGAAGAAGTTGGGCTAGGATCACAATATTTTAGAAGCAATCAAATCACAGGTCACTCCAGAGGTGAATGACCGTACCAAAAAGGGGAATGCCACCCAAAGATGGCTTTGTGTCCCAACGCAGTCGATGCTTTCATGGGGCACAGTCATTCATTCCTTTTAGCTTATAATGGACAGGAGAATGAAAAATGACAAGAAAAAAGGATTAGGTGGAAATATATGATGAGAATGATAATGATGCGGTCGTTGGCGCAGTTCAAAGGGCTGGGAATATGTGAGGCAACATCTCCGGGCTCAATTGATTTCCTATTGCAGAACCAAAGGTTTCCAAGCCTCCTTTCGAGTACGTTCGTGCATATAAGTTACATTCATACATATATACGTACAGGCTTGTTTTTACTCATCTAGTCTCGCGACCCGGGTGTTGATTGGAACACGCGGAGGAGAAAAGGCCTCTCCTTCACTATCAATCCATCCATCCAGAGAAAGACAGAATATGCTTACTTAACTTGTGCAAAAATAGAAAATAACTTGTCTTATTGCCATATTAGTTTTATGCTCTCACTTGTTCACAGTTGATAGAATTGTTTTTTTTTTTTTCATTTAAGTGCCTACTCGAATTCAACCTTGGATGGAATAATGACTCCTCACTGCAGGAAATCATGAGTAGGGGTTTTAAAGTGAGACTCGGCACACGCAGTATGCAGCTAAGAGGCAGATGTTTGAAATCATGTGTCTGATAAAATTAGCTTTGGGTGCTGCACCTTGCTGGATGTATAGGGCTCAGCTGTGCACCTCCAGAAAGAAATATTCTTGTTTGGTGTGCTGAAGTGACCTATCTGACTTTCAGGCGCAATCTTTGATCATCAGACAGCTGCTGTTCATCCAAGACACACACGTATGCACACAGTCTTATAGCAAATGTATTCCGTTCAGTGTGTTTGCAAAAGAGTTCAATTTAAACTGCTGGAATTTATCCATGGTACTCTAAGTGAGTCTTTTGGGACTAATATGAGGAATACTTTACAGTATGTAACATTAAAACTGCATTCTAATCATGGTGAGAAATGCATAATTGCTAATTATAAGTAATACTTTTATCAGTGACATGCTGTGTGGTTTTTGTCTGGTGAGGCACAGTCATATTTACAAATGAAGGGACCTACATCTAATTCATCTTTTGATTGGCAAAGAAATAAAGCAATTTAAAAACTGTAGCATCATTTTATTTTCTTCCATCTACTTACGAATGAATATTATGCATTCCTCCTTTTGAATGAAAGCATCAATCGATGGGTAATCCTCCATTATAAAAAAAGTCCATGCATCGCCAAAAGAAAATGACTGGGCAGTTGACTTGCTGTTCGGTTTCTAATACTATAACTAATTGTATTGTTTGTGTGCACCAAAATAGAGTCCTTGGTCTCACCATTGTCCTCTGTCATGAGGCCAGGGAATTGCTTCCCTTACACTGCATCTGCATTGGCTCAGCACAGTAATATGTTACATACTAATTTTATTAATAATATTCATGAAATAATGTCAAAAGTATATGATTTAAAAACACAACATCCACGAATTGCATAATTAAATGAGAGAGAACATTTCCACTGAAAAGATACACACATTTCATCTATTTTTAAGTTTATATTTCCATGATGACAGGTGAGGCTGTGTCTCTCCCTAATTTGGGGAACATTTCTCATTTAGCTAAGCAATAGAAAAACACATCTACCATTAAAAAAATATTGTATCTTTTTCAAGCAGCCATTCAGACTTTTTTTTTTACTTGCAACTTGAGTAAAACTCAAACAACGAACCCATCATTCCCCAAAATTATTGTAAGCCCCAACCATAAAAATGGGACATTAGAAGGAAGAGAAGAAGAATACTTATCTGTGATAATCCAAATTTCAGGAATGCAGTTCTACGATATGTACAAATATTGCAGCAGTGCTAGGCTATCAAAGCCTGCAAGGCCTTCTCTGCAGGCTGTTCGCCTGTCTGATTTCCCCTGCTGCTTGCCTGTCTGACTCCCTTGCTTTCCTGTCCGACTCCTGCTTACCTGTCTGATTTCCCCTGATGATCACCCGCCGGACTCCCATGCTGATCGCCCGTCGGACTCCCCTGCTGATCGCCCGTCAGATTCCCCTGCTGATTGCCCGTCTGACTCTCCTGATGATCGCCTGTCTGACTCCCCTGATGATCGCCTGTCTGATTCCCCTGATGATCGCCTGTCTGATTCCCCTGATGATCGCCTGTCCGACTCCCCTGTTGATCGCCTGTCCGACTCCCCTGAGGATCGCCTGTCCGACTCCGCTGCCGATCGCCTGTCCGACTCCGCTGCCGATCGCCTGTCCGACCCCCCCTGCCGAGCGCCAAGTCCGACTCGTCCGACGCCGACGGCACCTGCCTCTCCCCGTTCCTGCGTGTTTGGAGGAGGGAGCGGGGTTGCCCTTATCGGGAGCGTCGACCCATTCCGGGGTGCGAGGTATTTATTTTCTTTTTTATTGGGACCTCAGGGGCTGTCACTTAAAGGGGGGGGCTCTGTCATGTCCAGCATGGTCGCCGTGGCGAGCGGCTGGCCCCGCCCCCTTGGCACCGAATGTAGCAGATTTTCTAATTTGCGTGTGTGCTTCTTAAGGGCGGGTTTTGGGGATTGCGGGTTGCGGGTTCATTGCATTACTTTGCATTATTCTGTTCCGTTTGACTTGGGGAAACCTGTACTTGCCCGTTCTGAGTAAAAGCCTGTTTTGTGAGTATTCCTAGTCTGAGTTCCTGTTTGCCTGTAAGCCTGTTTTTGTTTTTGTCCCTGAGTGTTGGACGACTTTTATTTCCTTAATAAAAGTAACTGATCGTTAACGCGAATGAGTTCACCCTTCCTGCCTCCTGCCTCCGATCTGGTCCGGTCCCATGACAGTAATTATGATGCTAGGAGGTGGTAACGGCAGTATTACAACGAAACAGACATTTTCAGCCCTAAATAAAAAAACAACTTATGCCAGAAATACGACAGGAGAAGCTTGACATACAGCATTAGCTTTGATGGCGATAGAACATTTGTACAACAAAATAATTTAGCAGTGAATGTTTTATAGCAATAAAATAGTTATTTAAGATTGGATCCATTCAGCCTACTGAAGGTCCATGTGTGAAATACATGGCCCGCCACTTACATGCATTATTACAATATAACGGCACAACCATAATCTTTTACACTGAATGCTTTCTTACCTGATCCAGCTTCCAGTGGAACTCTGCGGGCCTGAAAGTGTCCACCTGAGTAAATCCCCTTCTTAACAGAAACACAAGGCGGCAATTGTGGACATACAGGGAGTAGTGATGGCGGTTCATCTCTGGAAATGGGAAAGGAAGAGAGAATTGGACAAAAGTTAACTATTGGTTAACTATTTGATTGCCCTGCAATTAATGGGTGAATGCAATGTAGGTTCATTTCTTTGTAAATAATAATAACGCAACAAGTATTGAAAGGAAAACAAAACAAAGCACTAACAAAGCAAAGATAGACATATGGACAACTTCACAAGAGAGCTGGAACCCGAACACAGAATCATAATAACCAAAATGACCAATTAAAGGTGGAAATGATGAAACATGTTGAAACAACCAATGGATGAAAACACAGAGAAACATGCAAGCCTACCGACAACTAAAATAAACCTAAGAAAATAAAATAAAAATGTTTATTCATGAAAATTGAAGACTCTTTTGCCCTACACCACTTAAACAAGGTATTAGCAAATATTTTTGGTTCATAGCCCAATATGTGTTACAGACAATTATGGCCAAAGAGGAGGGGCTTATTATATGATGAACATAGTCATAAATATACAATTTTTAAAAAAGCCACATTTTAATGTGGCAGATTTTGGTGCAAAAACTGTTTTTAAATGAAGAGAGGTAATTTGGCAAATATGCAACATTCCAAGTTTCCAAGAAATAAAGTCACAGCTTGCCAAGAAAAACCTAAAACAGAGAATATTGAGCTTATATAGTTTTGGATTGGTTATCAAATAGGGATATTGATCTTTACACTAACCAAAATCACCAAATCATTGACACTCGGACAAGGAGCCTGCATTGAGGTCGTCCTCAACACGTGTGAGTTTCTGTAACCTTAAAAAAAGTAATTATCCCAGGAATCTCAGCCTCCC
Organism: Urocampus carinirostris; assembly: GCF_059441175.1. Lineage (NCBI taxonomy): Eukaryota > Metazoa > Chordata > Actinopteri > Syngnathiformes > Syngnathidae > Urocampus > Urocampus carinirostris. The sequence goes on along the minus strand of NC_142358.1, from coordinate 25,075,381 downwards.
TGATAAGGTCTTTTCAGGGTACTAGAAAAGAACTCCAGTCAGGAAGTTGAGGAGGAGCAGTGTGGGTTTTGTCTGGGCCGTGGAACAGTAGACCAGCTCTACAACCGCTGCATGGTCCTTGAGGGTGCATGAGAGTTTGCCCATCCCGTCTGTTTGTGTTTCTGGACTTGGAGAAGGAATTTGACTGAGTTCCTCGTGAAACCCTGTGGAGGGTGCTTTGGGAGTATGAGGTACCGGACAGTCGTATCAAGGCTTTTCAGTCCCTGTATGACCGGTGCCAGAGTTTGGTCTGCATTGCCTGCAGTTAGTCCAGTGGGAGTTGGACTTCGCCAAGGTTGGCCTTTCTCAGAAATTCTGTTCATAACTTTTGCATAAATAATTTCTCGGCTTAACCGTGACGTGATAGGGTCCAGTTTGGGAGATGATACGGGGCTCTTGGCTTCCTCAAGCCGTGATTTTCAGCTCTGACTGGAGCAATTCGCAGCCGGGTGTGAACTGGCTGGTATGAAGATTAGCAGATCCAAGTCCAGGGTCATAGTTCTCAGCTGAAAAACGGTGAAAAAAAGGGCAAAGTGGCTGCCAATAGGGAGATTTGGGCTACCGTGCTGAGGCTTCTCCTACCGGACCCGACTTCGGATAAGCGGTAGAAAATGGATGAATGAATTGAAGAAATTATCGCTCAATTGTCTCACTTAATGATGTCGTAAATCTTGAAGTTTTAAATTTAGTTTCTTTTTTACTAACAAATTTTCAACTTCAAACGTCACACACTGGTGAGTTAAAATAGAACCTTAACCTTAACCCTGCAGTGCAAAATTACCTCTGTAGAAAAGGACTATATATTCACTGAAGTAGTTGTACACGTTTACTCTTTCATTGTTAATTTATTATTATTTTAAGGCACTTATTAGTATTGTTGAGAAACACCTATGGTGTAGTGTAACTGTAAATGAGTGCTAAAAAGCACAAGCCATTTTATTCTCATTTTTTTTAGTTTTTTTTGGGCACCCGTAGCAGCAAGATGGCAATGATGTCAGCTCCCACTATGGATAAGCTCATGGTTTGTCAAATAAATGCTAATTTCTTGACCGAGTATATTTATTTGATGGTTTAAGCATGCGCTTATTATTTAAATCTATATTTTGTTAACTATTATATTATTTTTCACCACTTGAAGGTGCTGAATAACACACAGTGTCCCTTTAAAGAGTACATTTTTACCACTACCTCAGTGACCATATGGTCCTCATCTACAGACTGTTGAATTAAGAATTGTTATTTTACTGTGTGTGAAAAAAGATATATACTCCCCTGTAAGAATGTGAAAAATGCAACAAACATTTCACTTGTGAATAAATGATTTCCCTGTGAAGTTAGTGCAAGAGAATAGTTGTTACACTGTCAGACTTGCTCACACTCACCTGTTTTGTCAGAATTACAAAGCAGGGTCTCCTTCTCAGCCCTAATCCCGGGACTTGGACCATGCTTCATCCAGGTTGCTACGGTGAACTGGTCCGTCAAGTTCTGGGGGACCACCCAGTCCGGGATTTTAGCAGCCTGGTGGCCGTCAAACCTGAAGATCAAATCACTGTCTTTCCCGCTGTCCGTCACCAAAGAAGCCGTCCAGTTAGTGGCTCCTGATTGGGCGGGTAGAAGGTCCGTGCTGCCCGACGAGGCCCCTGGAGTCATCGCCATTGGAACAAAAATTAAGATTAGGAGGGAAGTGTCTGAAACAATCACCAGCATGAGATGCTTTTTGAGAAGTAAATCATACTTGCTGTCACAAATAACAACAAACTCTTAACCATGCACAACTACACTCTCATTAAGACACAGCCATAATCATGCACAAACAATATTATACTTTCATACACTTTACTATACTCTTTCACACATATAATTTTACTCCCATACACAGATTACTATATAGTACTCTCAAACATACTACTATACCCTAATACACACACAACTATGCTTTCAAAGAATACTACTGTAATCTAAATATGTGAGAGACTATATTAGTATGTATGAGGGTACAGTAGTATATGTAAAATATAGTACAATGTGAAACAGCATAATAATAATGCCAGAGCCTGTACCCCATCTTGGCAAACATACCACTTTAAACTTGTCCCCTTCATACAGTTCCTTAGGGTTGTTGAGGCTCATTTTGACCTTAATTTTTTCGGTAAACAATAGTTTCAAATCAAGGTGCACGCAGATTTCTTTTGTAAAAATATCACAAAAAACTGCTGACAAAAAGTTCCAGGTTGTACTTCAATTTAGCGCAGTGGACGCGTGTGAAAAAGAGGGGAGCCTGCTATGTTTGCAAAGATCCGGCCACCCTTACCGCTCACCGATAGAATTGCTCTGTGTGCTTGGTTGAGGATTTTGCATGTTTACAGTTTGTTCTGTGAGTTTTGTTACCAAAAAGTGTCTCAACAGTGAACATACATTATCTAATCAGCTTCAATAAAAAGGATTCATAGCTACGTACAGCCAAAGCGATGTAAGGTGGTGTATCACCTTGACTGTGCCCAGTGGACCGGATATCTTATTTATCAGCGTTGCTTCGGATATGCACGCACCAAACTGGAATTTAGAATGCTCCAGAGGAAATTTGCACATGCAGTATTTCATCTCTGAATCATATGTAATCATGAAAAGAGCCATACCTGCCTCGCGTACCATTGGTTCCCGAGTCCTGGAGTATAGTAATATGTATGAGAGAGTATAGTAGTGTGTGTATGAGAGTATAGTGGCATGTGTGAAAGAGTTTAGTTGTGTGTATGAGAGTATAGCTGTATCTGTGTATGAGAGTGCAGTAATATGTGTGAGAAAATATAATTGTGTGTGTGTGTGAGAGGATAGTAGTGTGTACGAGAGTATAGTAGTGTGCATGAGAGAGTAATGTGTGATTATGCTGTAATATCTGAGATAAAGTGTCAATTGGTTCTCAAACGGGCTCTCATACACCAGCGTGAAGTCAATGGGACTAACGTGAGCACAGAGTTTAAGGTAAAATTGTGCTGAAACCTTGCCTTTTATTTGCCAAATTATTTCTGCAATACACAATGTCTGGTGACAAAAAAAGTAAAATGTGTTGGACAGAACCCAGAAATGTAACAGGAGATATTTGAGTGGTTTGCAGCCCAGAGATAAAATAGATATGGATTGTCTCTGCTCTTAAGACTGCACAAGCCAAGGGTTAACTACTTCCAAAGGTGGGTACATGTTTTATTATGCGGCTGTTTTAAAGCAGTTTTTGGGAGGCGGCTTCTATGTGAGTATATATATAGTAATTTGTAACTAGATTATTACTTTTAGAGTAATGCACTACATTTTGGTGTCAGTCATTGGAAAGGGTTACCGATTTACTTTCTAAATGAAGTAACTAGTAACTATAACAAATTACTTTTAACTTTTAGGAACGCATCCAATACTGAGAATCACAGTGCATATTTTATTCATTGGCCCAACCTTGGCTATGATGACTTTAATGGGTAAAGCAGATGGCACGGCTTAATACATAATCAATGGTCCGGGATTGATAGCGGGGGTGACTATCGATTCATAGCAAATGAAATTGACTTTCCCGCGTAGCGAACACAGTTAAAAAACATCTGATGACGAGTTATGAAGTTACAGAAAAGGACGGGCTGAAACATCCCATCGATTGTACACTTTTGTGACTTGACCTTTATATATTGTGCTAAGTGCTCATCATTGCGCCACTGTATCGAGTGCACTGCACTCTCATCTTGCTTTTAGGAGCAACTCTATCATCTGCGACATTCATGACACAATAACCGCAACATGTCGAGTCCTGAAAAAGCTTTGGGCTTTGTCACCTTGACAAACATTTAACGGCAAAGTCGTATCCACAGCGGGCCTAAATAATCCTTCGTACAGTTTGTAGGGTTAGGCAACACTGAGAATTGTTGTGATGATCTGATCCAAGTAAATACAGTGCCTTGCAAAATGATTGGCTCCCAAGAACTTTTGACATACAGAGATCTCTCCGTTTTCACAGTTTATGTGAACCAGAACCACCCACGAAGAGTGAAAATCCGCAGAATAGCATCCCACCTTCATTAAAACCCAAAGGGTTAAACTTACCTCCAGATTACCAAGTGAGAGTATATGACTGTAACAAAATAACAATTATAGATCCACACATATAACACAGAATTGTCTTTTTTTTTTTTTTTTTTTTGTAATAAAAGTCCTCAACAAATATGCTTTACAGCTCTTGTTTCTTTGTCTAAATACTATGTCAGAATCCCGGAAGTTGTAATTTTACACGCGGCGGGATACAGATTGTCTATGCAAACGAAAAATAAATATCAATGTCTTTGATACAACTGTTCCAGAACAAAAGTCAAGAAAGTTAAACAAACAAAAAAAAATCTATGTGACTACATTACAAAAACAAATTTAAAGGGCAAATAATGTCAACAATAACAGTGTAAAAAGAGTAGAGTTAAGGTATAAAAATTAAATACTTCAACGACAACAACTGTCTCAGAACAAGATTCGAACCAAAAATGGTAACAAAAAATTTTACAAAAATACGAATACTGTATAACAATGTCAACACAATTACAATACTATATTTCCCAGACTATAAGGGGCACCAAAAAAACCTCCTTCGATAGTGTGCTTTACAATCTAGTGCATATTTATAGAGCCTGAAAAAAGGTAAATACATTTGGCAATGTGTAATTAAAATATATGTTTCTGCATACAGCAACCATTTATGAATGGATTGGTTCATTTTAGTTGTGAAACCAAAGTCTGTAACAATCTCTCACAAGGGGGTATTTTTTGAAAGTGCGTCTTATAAGGAGGTACATCTAATAGTCCGTAAATACAGCATCTGTCATGATTACTCATTGCCCTCACCTGTGCCCGCTCGTTTGCACCAGCTGTTGTTTGTGGCCTGATTAATTCCCCTCATATTCATACCCAGTACGCAGTCTCTCCCTGTCAGTCCGTCAGCAAACCTCTGCATACGCAAGGCGAGCACTTTGACTCTGGCTCCCCGTCGGTCCCGTTTTACATCCGTGTACCACTCGTCTGTTCCTGATTCCCCTTTTCTCTCCGACTATCGACCTGTTTTGTCTTTCTGACCACACTCTGATCTCCAACTCCGGCTACGACCCGTTTTTCACCACCGACCACGTTCTGATCTCCCGCTCTGGCTACGACCTGTTTTTTGACCACGGACCACGTTCTGATCTCCCGCTCCGGCTGACGACCCGTTTTTGACCACCGACACAGCTCTGATCCCCCGCTCCGGGTATTGACACGTTTTCCTGTTTGACCACGCTACGATCTCCCGCTCCAGGAGATCCACTTCCGCATTCTGATCACGCTTCGATCCCGTGAGCGGCATGCTTCCCTCATACAGCGAGCACCGGATCGCTGGCATTTGTTTTTCCTCTATTTCTCAATAAACTTGTGAGTAAACGTTACGCATCTGGGTCCTCCTACTGTTCTGGATCTGACAGCACCTTTATTTGCACATTTTTTTGCAAATTATATCAGTAGGGAAAACAAAGTGTTACCACAATTTGATCAAATTTGAAACATATAATGTAGAATCTCAGGACACACTACCATCATTATTGTGATAGTTAAGACAGTATCGGGCTTGAGACAATAGTAACAGTACTTGCTTGGTATTGATGATATCGATCATTGGATCGATCCACCCACCCTTGCCAATTTGTGATTAAACCGGGACAGTCAATAGCAATGCGGATTGAGGAATTCCTGTTTATCACAAAACATTTGAAGTGCGTGGCATTAATTGTTTGCTCTCGCCTGCATCGTGTCTGTACATGCCACACATGAGGCAGTCTCAACATCCTCGCTCTATTAATTAGATTCCCTCAATAAATAAATATGCATTGAATTTCCCAGCATGCCGCTGCGGCCTTTTCGCCCGATGTTGTCCGACATCATCTCCAATTGATTAGGCTTTAAAAAGGCAATTAAAATTTGTTTTCTTGCTATCATGTTATCACTGTGAGATATCTGCTAAGGAGTCCTTAGTGGAAAATCATGCTGACAATGGGTAGGAAGGACCGGTAATAGGGTTCAGGTAGGGTGTTTTTTGAATCACTCGTCACATAAACTAAACTGGTACTATGCTACTCTAAATCATCAAGTTATTTTAATCAAATCACCATGAGGGATTCTGGATAACGTAGTGATTTGCATAGTGATTTAATAACTATCCCAATTTTTTTTTCACAAGAGAATGACAATTTGCGAGTCTCCTGTTGATAAACAAACAAAAAAGAAACATTAAAAAATATAATTGATTTGTTTAATATATTTGCTGCTAATGGTATGCCCCAAAAAAACAAAAACCTTTTTTTTGTTTTTCTCCTTTCATCCTTTTTTCTTGTTTTTTCTTGTACCTTTTTGCTCTTATTTGCATTTTTGTTGTTTTACCTTTTTTACTTTCTTTTTAACATATTTTTTCTTACTTTATTTTCATTGTTTTCCCTTTTTTCTTCATTTTTCAATTTTTCTTCTTTTCCTTTCTTTTTTTCTTTTTCTTTTCTCTTTGAGAAAGGCTGGGCAAAACATGAGAAGAAAAAATGTGATTTTTGCTCACATTGCGTCTAGTTTGTATTACTCCTTGTGCTGTGTCCCTTTATGATATGTGCATCTACAGAAATTAGTGATACATTTACTACTGATTGATAGATTTTGAAAATAGTTTTTGACATTTTTGTTGTTTGTTTTGTTTGTTTTAAATCTTTTTTTAACATATATTTGAGAACACTGGAATTTTTTAACAGAGGTTTTCTTGTGGAAAACCTGATTTAGCTCAAACTCAGTTAAATTCAGTTCAAGATCTCTGCTTTAAATTGACACAGAAAATCAGATATTTTAATATATATATATATATATATATATATATATATATATATATATATATATATATATATAAATGTATCAATATTTATTCAAAAAATACTTTATTTCCCCTGATATTGTATTTCTTTACACTTACACAACAAAGAATGTAAGTGTAGAGAAATACAATGAAAAATAAATCTTTTGGTTTTGAGCTATGTAAAAACATAAAAATATAATTAGGCAGATTTTTTGTTATCCTATTGTACCCCTGCGTAATGCTCAATGATGGGTTTTTAGAGCTGTTAAGGCAATTGGACAAACCTCAGGGGCCATCACAATTATTTTTCTTCGATCAATAGGATATCAAGTTGGAAATGAGATCACGGTCAAGGCACAGGAGATGTATATTGTATTATACTTACCCACGGGTTAGTCACAAAACTTACCATATTAAACTAAAATGTGTCTCTTGATCTTTATAATGTTTTACAGACAACAAATAAGGTTCCTTTTGTAGGAAGATAAGGTTTCAATGAGAGTCAGGGAAGTCTACTACATGCTTTTCTGCAATTTCTGTGCACATAACCTTGTTGTGGGTTTAGTGAAACACCCTTTGCTTTTTATACACTAAGCTAATGCTAAGCTAAACTAAGTCATCAAGTTCTTTCAATCACATCACCATTTGTGACTCCTGAAAAATGTGTGATTTACATAGACTGGGGTGAATTTAGCCCGAAAATTGGATTTGCCGACTATCCTTTACTCATTGCTTAATAAGGACATGTACAACTTACATAGAATTTTTAAAAAAGTTTTTACTTTATTTAATCCGATATTGAACATAAATATATTATTTCCAATGAAACAACAATAAACCATGGCAATGGTACTTAATGTGTATTCTGCTGTTTTATAATTTCTCCTTATTCAATAAGGGGTGCAGCTGTCCAGCAGTTTGCTATTCATGTAGTTATACATAAATAAGACAAAATTACATTTTAATTGATGCCGAACATCCACCCTTCTTATTTAAAGGGTACAAAACCATCACAGTTGAGAAAGTAGTGTTAACGCTGGCTGACAAGTGGGTGTTGCTAAACGGCAATGCTGACGTCAACACTGCTGGCAGGTAATTCTGTAACTTCAGTTTTGTTTTATTTTTAGTCAGAAGTGGCCTTTAGAGCCACTGTCAGTTCTATCGCCGGCTTTTTTTCTGGTATAATACTCAATGAGGCAGGAAACGTACGTAAGATGTAGTCATCTCAAAAATGCCATCCAGAATAATCACATTATGGCAAAATACAGCTCTTGTACATCTTAACAAAATAATTGATTTCCACAGGCAAAGGTTGAGCGGCTTGCACAAGATTTCCCCAAGCATAATGAGGCAATTGTAAGTAGGACAGGGCTCTATCAAACTGTGGGATCTATTTAATGCTTGATGATTAACCTTGTCATAGATTTACAATCTGTTTATAGACTGCCCATTTTTGAGAATAACGGTAAACTACCTTAAGGCCCGGTCACACAGCCTTTCACGGGCGTATCGAGGCTGAATCACGGGCAAATTTCTGCCCGTGAAGCAGACGCTGTTGGACGCTTTGAGATCGCGATACAGACGAGATACATCAGTGCTTTACACGCGGCAAGAAATTCACACGCGGTTGGCCGCGCGAAAAAGTTTTGTGCTGCTCAAAACTTTAGACCACGGGTAACCGCGGGGGGCACACGTGGTACACACGAGGTAATGACGCGGTACAGACACGGGACGACGTGCTACGGCCGCGGCCAGGGCGTGGTTACACGCGGGTAGGACGCAAAATTTTAGCGGGTAATCGCGGGTGGAGCACGGTCATAGCACGTTTGTTCTGCGCCTGTATCGCGGTGTTATCACGTGAATTAGCGTGTGTAACGCGTGTGACGGTCAAACGCCTTTCTCCGCGTATATACAGCGCGATTTGCCGAGCACACGTCAGTTGTGCTCGTCACGTCAAGGGGTGAACATGGATCCCCGTCACCGTAGTGACCTCATCTTAATCCATTTTTATTTCTTGACATTTCTTTTCATTTCATACCAAGATAATAAAATAAAAATGAAAAACTATCACAATAATAACATATTGGCTTCTTCTTCGGTGCCATAGCTTGAAATCTTGATCTTCACGAGACTGTGTCTTGAGCGGTTATGATTTCTACAGCCCGGCTCGGCAGCTTTTATACCCGTGGTCAACACGCGGAAAGGACGTGGAACTGACGCGATGAGGAAGCGGAACAGTCGCCGGCGTCTGTTTTGCGGGCATACCACGGATAAACAGCGGGTTAGCCAATTTTGCGCATTTTCTACCACGGGCAACCACGGGCAAAAAAAAAAAATCGCAAAATTTTACCTGCGATACAGACGCAAACTATGTATATATACGTAAATATATATATATATATATATATATATATATATATATATATATTTCACAGAAAATAAATATTAAAATGTTTTATTTCACCTCTAAATGAACTTGTTCCATCCATAAATTGATATCGAAGTATTTTATTATAATTTATCTTCATTTTAACTTTTACATTTTTATATTTTTTTATTTAATTTATGCATTTATTACTTTATTTCCAGGTTTTCTAATTTCTGTAGACCCTTAAAGCTATCAGAATGCACTGTGCAAATATTTACCTATGAATGTTAAAGAATGTATAAAACAGAATGTCTTTCAACAAAATCCTAATTTATGTACGCATACATAACAAACTGAGAGGTTATTGGCCCACAAGTCAAACAGGGGAGGCAGTCTATACCCTACAAGAATTCACTATGCAATTCAGTGTTGTGGCACAGTGAGTATGAATAGTGTAATAATGACATACATTCTGATGCTATGTCGGTTGTATGAATTGTGCCAGTTTTTAAGGCACACTTTTAAATATCTGGCGAAATTAGGGTTTATAGCTGCACCTTATAGTCTGTAAAACACGGCAAGTTTATTTTCAGGGCAAAATAGTTGTACAATCAGAGAGTCAGGCTGATATTCTGAGGAACCTACCACATAGCTTTTGTAGGGACTTCTCTGAGTAGGTCTCACGGTCGCATCCCTTTCCAATGTTGCTCGTCAGTAACTCCACTGTCGTTCTGGCAGAAGATAACGGCTCACCACATGTCTCCAGGTGCATTTTGGGAAACAACGGTTTGCTTCCCGTTCCTGGCTCGTAGTCAACTCGTTTATTCCAGCCTTGACAAAAGAGGGGTTAGAAAAAGACAGGTAGAAAGTTTAGTATTTATTGTTCTTTAGCTCCTATTTTCATAAAACTGTTAAAATACAGAAATTGAATAGGGATATTTTAAATTTCTGTTCCTTAGCTTTCTTGTAGATGCCCTTTGAAATATGTTGTCCCTCATTTCTTTGTGTCTCCCTTATTTTCGTTACAATCAAGGCACTTTTTAATTATATATGTATTCGTGTGTTGTCTTGATATAATGACTAGACTTCTTGATGCAACCATTCATTCAGTTATCCGGTCTCTACATTGTTTCAAGTTGTGTTGTTTAAATTGTGTTTTTTTTTGTTCATGGTTAGGAGAAGGCCTTGAGTTTATCATTAGTGCCACACCCGGTCTAGACAAAGGGCTGTTGTGAAGTTATAAGGTTATTTTTGTGATAGCCAGCCCGTCTAGTATAAAAGTGACTGTCAGCCATTTTGACAGCGCTCTTGAGTGCCTTGTTCTGTTCCTCATATTGCCCAGAATATTCTGTCTCATAAAAACCTCAACTCCAGCACTTGGTTTTACTTGTCTCACATGCCAGATAATAAACGAAAATGTGGAGGAGGAAAAGTCATTCTTCTTCAAACCACATATTAAAACAGGGTTGCAAACGTTGCATCGCTGGTTACGTTGGGTCAAAAAAAAATCAGATGACGGCTACAACAAAAAAAATGATTGAGTGATTGGATTATTTTGTATTTTACGATACAAAGTCTCAAATCCAATACCTCTGGAATACATGAGGACTATAGAAAATGTAGGATTATGCAATTGTTTTTATATGTATTTCCGGAAAAATATGCCTGCAGATATCTACATGTTAGATGTCACCTTTTTATTGTTAATTAATGGAATTATTCATCAAATTTATTTTGAATCATTGAAAATTAAAGTTATATAATTCATTTATTAGCCCAAAATGTAATTTAAAAGACTTAATATTAATATTTTTGGTGTATTTTTTTGTTTTTTTTGCATGGACTTTAACACATTATATCACAAATGAAATAACAAATAGCATGTACAGAAACACACAGCCAGCTATCTGCACAGTGGCCTTGAGTGCAGAAAGGGACACAGAATACAAAAAATGCACAATGTGCGTTGTAGCTTTCCCACTGCATCAGATAGAGATAGATAGATAGATAGATAGATACTTTATTCATCCCCGAAGGGAAATTCATGAGTGTTTTTTCATTCTGAATATAGAAAACAAAAAATTGAAAATTTAAAAAAGTTGTATCCGTCTTTAGTATTGTTTGGAAATAAAAAGTTATCGTGCATTTCTACAAACAACTTTAGGTAAGACACCCAAAGTAAGGAGAGAATACATCATTGGATTTTAAACTTGCAAGGAGGACCGGGAGAGGAGCTTACAGACAAGAAACCCCATCCCTTCCTAAAACGTTCCTCCCAGTCTCCTCTTTTTCTTTCATCTCCAGGGTTGGGAAACAAAAAAAAAAAAAAAGAAATCAACCTTAACAGGTCTGGAATCAAAGAGCAGTAACATGATTGGCTACTAGTGACAATGACGTAATCGTTAAAACTACAAACAACAATGAACTGACATCCTATGAAATCTCATTTTCATTTGTCCAGTAGTAACAATGAATATTACTTATCACTTTCTTTAAAAAAAAAAAAGAGAAAATAAATTACTTAAAGGTGGGGTATGTATTTTTTAGTTGTGCTTCAAAAAGCTGAAAGTTAAGTATTTTCTCTATTAAGTGTGTTTTAACAATGCCCAACTGAGTAAATTGAGGCATTTTTCCACCGCAATTACAGTATATACGTCTATCTTCCTTAGCAAATCTGTTTGGTAAAGAACACATTAGGTAGGAGGAATGGGGAGACGTGGGTTGGTGGTGTTGTCATAATGGATGAGCCACATCATTTGTCAACAGAAGGATATTATCCAGTCCACGTGTCTAAATAAAACAATAAAGTAGAATAGTAAGGATTTAAACAACTGCTACTTCTTCTATGACTAATAATAGTACCGTTGCCACTACCAATGCAATCGTAATAATAATAATAATAATAATAATAATAATAATAATAATAATAATAATAATAATAATAAGACGAAGAAGAATAAAAAGAAGGAGAATAAGAAGAGTGAAAGTATAAAAAAAATGGATCGGACAACGGGAATCACAATTGTAAGCCGATTGTTAAGAGGTCATAAGGGTCAAGTAAGAACTAATCCTCTTAATTCCAACTATGCTTGTTTTTTTCAAGTGTTAAAATCCTAACATTTCTCAACGAGCACACATCTTTCTTCAGTGTGAATGCAAAAACAAGTTGTCACATAACAAAAGGTAAGCGCAGTGTTTCTCAACCTGAGCCAAGGCACACTTGTTCACAACAATGTTTAAAAACTAATTACGGGCGCCAGTTTTTTGTTTTTTTTAAACCTTATATTATCACGTTGCCTTAAATGACAGTAAAAAGATTGTTCTTTTTTTTAAAAAACGCTATAACTTTGAGACAGCAAAAACAGCAACTTTATCAGACAAAACAAGATGCTCAATACATTTCCATGTACTACCTCGTGAGCAGATAATTAGTTTATCAGTGGATTTTTCTGCAAAAATAATATGTCATTTTTTGTGTTAAATGGTATAAACAAATACAAACATAGGTCGGCAGAGTTGTTTTTTTATCTTTTTTTTCCTGGTGCAATAATCATTGACCGGGTATTTAAATGACTTCTGGCTAAGCCCTTCCCTCAAACGTGAAGAGCCAATCACAGTGTGCACAGCCAAGCCAATACACTCGGACATTCTCTGCTAGCATGTCCATTCAAATGCATTGTAAGATGGTCAAGTAATGTGCATGGGGTACATGGAAATCCTATACCAGGAAACCTGAGAAATTGGGCAATGGGGTGTATGTTTTACCCTTTACCAAGCGATATCTAAATCGAGAGTCTGCTTTGGATAAAGTTAGGTGGTCAACCACAGTACCAACTCAACATGAATACCGTTAATAGCCAGTCACAGGGCCAACATAGTAATTGAGGCAACATATTGTCACTTTACTGAATAGAAATACAAAGTTATCTATAACGATAACATCTCTAACGCTAGCTCTTGGCTGCCATGTACATCACGTCACTTTGTTTACTGGGAGTTCAGTGCCTCTTATGTACTAAATTTTGGACTTTGGAAATCGTATGTTCTTGTGAGCTGTTGTCCAAAGGGCTTTAGTCATTGTAACGCTAACTTTTGGAGCTTAGATTTGCTACCCCTGCAGCAGGTCCACATCATGAAACAGACCAGTAATATGGGAGCAGTAAACCAGTTCTCTTTGGATTTAATCCCAATGATGTGTGAAATCAATGACATCCAACTTGTTATTGGATATGAACAGATATTTACCAAAGCCTTGTAGATCATTAAAATCTGCTTCCCCAAAAAATATAACTGGGCTAACACAAAGCTTTAAGCTAGGTTTAGGTTGATAAAAGCTAGTAGCAAAAATAAAGCCTATTTTAAAAGTCACGTAAAGTTACGTTATTCAGTGGAAGGTAAACAATTCTGATCTTCTATCGTGGTGATGACAAGATGCGGTTTATCACATTTACATGGTGACCTGTCCATTTTTGCCTGAAGCTAAAGCTCTTCATTGACGTTCTCAACATTGAAATTATAAATATAAGCCCGTAACGTATAGTCCAGGCCTTTTTGAGCTGATATGTGATGTTTCTGGGCCCAAAAAGCTTAAATTGCCTCATGTGAAAAGTCTCCTACTGTGACACATGCCATAGCCAAAGTTGAATGTTTCTCCGAGTCAGTAAAGGTGGCGGGGCTTAGTCATAGGTCAATTAGACACACTTCAGGGGCCATCACAATTATTCTTTACTAAGAAATAACAATGGGTTAATCACAGAGCTTTCAATATTAGAACACAATGCATCTCTAGATCTTAGCCATTAATTATGTTTTACAGAAAAATACCATTTCAACGATATTCGGTGAAGTCTACCACATGCTGTGATGCAATGAGATCATTTTTGTGGAATGAGATCATTTCGGTGCACAAAACCTTGGTGTGGGTTTAATGGGATACACTTTGCTTTTTACCGAGTTGGGTGCTTGCCTGCAGCCATCTTCATGAAATTCACAAAGCAGCCTCCAAAATTCTCCTCTTTGTTAAAATGAAAGAAAGATGAGAGGCTTAGGAAGCAAGGCAGACATGAAAACCGTCCTGTGGTGCTGAGTGCAGAGGAATTGCTTTTCACTGTGTATCACTGAAGCTTGCGTGCTTGTTCCCTTTTTATGGGTTTGATCGTGAATTTTAGTCAGGGCATCTTTTAATGATGTTTTTAAGTTTGCATGAGAAAAATGTAGTCTAAAGTGTTGAATCTGTGTGAAAGGTAAATATGTAGAAACATGTTTGGAGTCAAACAACTTATCGTGGCACGCAGTGTTTATGTTTCGGCAGCCTGCTTCGTTGAGACGCATCAAACTTCCATCCCTCCATCCAAACATTATCTGCGCCACTTATCCCCACTAGCTATCTTTGGGTAGTGGACAGAGGACACCCCGAACTGGTTGCCAGCCAGTCGCAGGGCACATGGAGACATACTATTCACCGCTCATTTACACGTAGGAACAATTTGGACGAGCCAAAAAACCTACCATGCATGCTTTTGGTATGTGGGAGGAAACCGGAATGCCTGGAGGAACCCCGCGCAAGCATTGGGAGAACATGGAAACTCCGCACGGGGAGGCGGTAGTTATAATTGAACCCTGGACCTCCGCAATGTGAGGCTGCACGTTAACCACCCACAAATTCAACTTGATTATAAGATTGAGGGCGGGAAACGTCAACATTTTTACTTTTGTTCTCTCCAGGTATTTGATGACAATCGAGGTAGTGTCACTCAGCCCAAAATGCATAATCAGATAAAACAAATAACACGCATAAATCTCACAAGATTTTAAATCCAAGCTTTGTACACCTTTCCACTGCCAAAGTCAACCACTTTTTAAGTACTTTCTAAGTAATTTTTCCCATTTAGAGAAAAATGTAGTGTGAATGATTTATTTTGGAGTGCTACACATATATCTGAAACTTGCGATTTTGAATCTTGTGTGTGGATTTATCAAAACATATTATTTTTAGATCTTGAGTGAACCACGTATATTGTTGTGACAAATATCTCCCCACATAGGTGTTGGGTAAAAACGACAGTAATACATAGCTTACAATTTCAATTGCAGGAAATGCTTCCCTTTAAAATTTACCACAGGGAAATGCTACCTTAGTATTTTGCAGGGCGCATAAAAATGTCCATATACATTTCATTGTGCCCTGTTTAGGTGTAGTATGCACCTGTCCTCTTAGCCGTGACCCAGTAGGGGGCGACAACGCTTGATAGGACGATGCCGTACAAACTAATGTCAGATCCAGTTAATCACAGGGGGGAAAAATGCAATGGCAAATTGAAGCCACCAGACAACAGTGTCAGTGTCATTGTCATTTTTAAGCAGACTTGTTGAGAAACATTTCAACAAAATCAAGAATGTACTAGCACGCCACCAAAAATTCAAAATTTCAATCCTTGATAACACAACACTAAAATTCAAGAATTTTCAAGCATTTCAAGCACTTGAAGTAATCCAGTAAATCATGTTTTCTTTTGCCACTTATGTAGAAATGCATCTGGATTATTAAAAAAACAGTTGCCACGTTTTAGCGCAGGGAATTAAAATGCTAATATTAGGCTCTAATTTCTACTTTCTGTTCACATTTTTCCTAAAGATGGTGCTTCCTTTGCCCTTAAGCACATGGGTTGTCGAGGCACCGATAAGGACACAACTCTGGACATCTTTCTCCACTGTTGACAGTTCCTGGCTTGTTTTTAGATCATGGCAAGGTTGGCACCAGTCCATTCCTTAATGTTGTTAGGCCACATTTTTTTCAGTCTTCCTATACCCCTGCCCCCTTGGACTGTGCCCTGGAGAATTATCTTAGCCAGTCCAACTGATCTTGGAGTGTAACCATACCACTGATGTTTCTGTCTGTGCACAGTTGACAACAGTTCTTAGTAGGGTCCAATGCGCCCTCTGATGGTGTTGTGCAACTATTTGTTTGTCACATGGGTTAAGTAGCTGGTGCCTACACGTTTTCTGTAGCATCGTATCTCCATGGCCTGGATTTTCTTTTACAGTTCTCCTGAGAGAGTCCATGTCTTGCAAGCATAGAGGATGACGGAAGTAACCAGGGCTTGCATGAGCCTGATCTTTGATTTCACTTCTTGTCCTTCCAGATGGGTTTCAGTCTGGCAAGTGCGGTTGTGTTTTGAAGTATCCTGGCCATGATTTCTAGTTCTAACGACTCCTACTCATATTACAGCTCCAATATGTTCAAATTTGGTGGCAGGTTCTTGTCCTCTGTGGTTGATGGTGATGTTTGTGGTGATACATTGGGGATTGTTGGTCATTACTTATGTTTTTCTGTGCTGATTATAATGCTATACTGGCTTGAATCTTTGCCCAGGTGATTGACCAGATCTCTGAGTTTCTGTTAAGGAGGTTATTGATGTTGTGTCCCCAATACTGACTGTACTTTCATGATGCTCCAGAGTTTTGGAACATGATCCTCTCCAGGACAATGTAACATAATGTATTAGCCGTGAAAATTAAGGGAAAGAGGAAACGTACATAGGTGCCCTGTTTTATTATGTTATGTTTAATTGTTATTATTTTATCTTACGACCTAGCTTTTTTATATGATTGTGACATAAATGAATAGATGTAGCATAAATCAATTCATACATCTTGGATAAAAGTATAGACAACATGAGGCATCATGCACTTTAAAAATGATTTTGGATTGCGGTTGAGAAGTCACAGCAGGTCATAAAAAAGTGAAAATAGTCATTCCATTTTGATGTGGGCCACTCGCTTGTCATGTGACATCTGGACGTGTGAGTGTTTTCCCGTATGAATTGTTTCATTTTCACTGTTGGAAGCAGTCAGGATGTTTATGCTACTCTGAGCTGAAAGGTTGTCATTGGTTGGCCTCAAATTTTCTATTTCAGAGAGTATGCCACCCCTTCTTCAACTCAATGATTACAACTTGTCTGGTTTCTTTTTTGTCTCTTACAATAATTCAGAACTATCTAGAAGATGAATAGATGAATATTTGTTTTTCAGGGAGAAGATGTCAGGATCTGGTATGACACATTCCTCCCTGTTTCGGCGGCGAGGAAAAATCCCTCGGCTGCTTCTTTACCCTGTCCCAGCAGCAAGGGGAGGGTCCCATAGCTGCTTCTGGTCCCTGTTCCACGGGGACGGACAAGAAACTTCTGCCGTCCCCTGTTCCGGCAAAGGACCACCTGCCTCAGTGTCTGTAATATTTTTCTGTTTTTTTTTTTTTTTGCCCTTGGGGGAAAGGTAATGTCAGGATCTGATACTCTACTTACCCCATAGGGTTCCAATCAAGTTTGGCACTTGGACAAACCTGTGCCCAATCCCCCTTGTAATTGACGGTGATTACCATGACTTTTATGATGACTATTGAGACAACTCACGGCTTTATTATGTCTTTTGTTACCGTGTTAGGTTTGTGTTTTTGTTTCTGGCTTGGACATTTTGCTAGTTGTTTTGAGACTGGTTTATCTGTGTTTGTTTTTCAAGTTTTTTGTTAGTAAATGTCATCCTTTGTTGAACACCTCTGTCACCATTCTAGCTTCCCTGCATTTAGGTCCACATACACAAAAGTGACAGGAGAGTTGGAAAACATCACATCACCCTCAAAAGTGAATTTTTGCTCATCAGATTCATCTTCTTTGTTGCACTGGTGTTCGGGGAAAAAAAATATAAAAAAGTGTGCCAACCTTCTTTGATGAGTAATTCTAGATGTGAATACACTACTTAGACTTGAGGAGTCTCACTTTTGGAATTCCGCCTTGTTTTTATTCTGCTCATGATGGGAGAAGACTAAGCGGACTACTTGGCATTTCCTCTGGGGAGACCCGGAGGTAATCCAGAGCTTGTTGGGATATACACTGTAATCCCTTCCCAGCATGTCTAGTGCAGGGGCTTGGCTCTCTACCTGGAGGTCTTTACGCATATTTTTTCCCTTAAGCTCAAAAACTTGCCCAAAAATCAAACTACATTGTATATTGACTGAAACGAATGACTGGATGTTGACAAAATCTTGTGATAAGAACTGTATTTGATCCTACAGACATTGTACATTGGACCTATATCTCAATTTTTTAATTAGCAGAAAAACTTTTTTTTTTTTTTATAATGGGGGATTGTATATGTATTGATGCTTTTATTCAAAAGGAGCAGCACATGCACTTCATTTACAAGATAAAGTATTATAATAAAATGTTTTTAATATAATGGTTACAGTTTATATATTGTTTTCTTGCTCCGCCAATCAAATGTTGAAATAGATGTAGATTAATTTATTTGGAAATTTGACTGTGCCTTATTAGATAGGAGACTCACATCACAGCTTCTACCCACTACGATTTCCATGGAACATGTGCATTCGTTGATGGTAAATGGTTACATTTAGCTCTTATTATTTTAATTTCTTTTTAATTATGTTTTTTGGGTTGTTTCATACATGTCTGAAATAGATTTAAAAAACATTGATGAAGTTGGGTAGAGCCAGTAGCATTGTACATTTGAGTAAAAAAAAAGTCAACTTGGCTCAGTCTGCAATTGGAATTTCATATTCAACAATAAAACCTCATTCTCCCATGCTATTAAATGAAAATGAAAAAGAAAGCCTCAGACATTGTGGCAGAATACTGCAAGCGTCGCCTCTCCTTTAATACTAAAGCCCCGAGGCCTATTAAAAATCCCCTGATCTGTGGTGGTGACATTTACTTCTCCCTCACCATTTATCCCTCCTGCCAAGCACGGCTCAAAGGGACAAATGCCCTTTCATCAAGGGACATGGTATCTATGTTTGTATGTATCCGAAAATCCCAAAATAAGAAGGCAAAAACATGCTGACAGGATTGTCACTGACGTGAAAATGTGAGTCATTGTGAAGCCCGCATGAGAGCTCTTCACGTCATATTAGCATCCGTGTTTAGAAAAAGTTACGTGTTGTGGCTTGACATTGACATATTCTCACATGAATAGAAAACAATTGTTCTGAAGATATGTTTGGGTTGTGAGCGTGTGTGTATTGTGAGCTAAGTTTATTTCAAGTTTCTGCTGATTCTCTTGAGTGTCAGCATCGCTGCATTCTTTAGTGTTTGAAGTCTATATTTCCAATTTGTAAAGGCCTTGCTTGCAATCTCTTAACCCTTTGGCGTCGTGTATGAAAATAGATGCGCATCCCAGTATGGTGCCTGCTGTCATTTTGATAGTTTGACATGTTTATCCTAAAATGGAAAATAAAAAAGGTCAACTTTGGGTTATTTTATTGTTTCGATGTTTTCGCATTTCACTGTAGGATTATGTGACCTGATTTCTTACCGGATTTTTTTAACCTAAGAAGACCTCTAAGTTTCGGGGCGCATTATGCTCAAGGTGCAACGGTAGTATACAGTATTACAGACTGTAATCCGTTGAAAATATTGCTGACCTTAATCGCAAAACAATGGCTGACCCAGGAATCCAACCCTGTTCGCGGCGGTGATAACCCTGGATCCTTCCTGATGCCCTATTTGTGTGCTGGTCCTTTTTGGGGGAGAATACAAGACGCATATCTGATATTGGAAACTGCCTAGTCGGGTAATCCCTCGCTGTATCGCGGTTTACTTTCATTTCATTTCATTTCATTTCATTTCATTTCATTTCATACTTTCCAAGGTTTCACAGTTTGTCACCATAGTTTGTGTTCTGCAATCTGATTGGCTAAAAAGTCACCCCACCCCTTTTCTCCCTGTGGCTCTCTGTGCATCAACAGCTGGACGAACCTACATTGCAGTGAGATAAATCTTTTTCAGTTTTGAGTATCTTTAAAGCCATCGTGTCAAAAAAATGCAGGCAGATGTTTTCAAAATTGGACTAAAGTAAGGTAAAATGATTTTAACGCTGCATTTTCGTTGTCCCCATAACGTTCACATGATGGCAAAAATATATAATCTGAAGTAAGAATATTGTCCTAAAATCTATTTCAACCGTATAATGCTATACAATATAGCAGCAAGATTATTTGTTTTGAATTATAATTTGACAGTACAGAAATTATTTGTAAGAAAACATTGATAAAGGACAGTACTTTGATTGGTTCAACAAATGCTTGATTCAGTAATCAATATCTTTTGTTTTAATATGTAATGAATGAGTATATTATAATAATAATAATAATAATAATAATAATAATAATAATAATAATAATAATAATAATAATAATAAATACATGTTTCTATTTGGCATGTTCCTTTTTGGAATGCAAATTAGTGATTACTGTTTTGGTTTGTACAAAGGTTCTTATTTACCATTGGTAACAACTAGATCCAGTCAGACGACAAAAGCCTAAATAGCAAGACATGGAGCACTCAATAAAAGAGGAACGAGGATTGCAAGTGGTTGCGAAAGCATATCTCTCATTTCATGCGAAGTTTTTCTATTTCATGAACACTTATTGTGTGTACTTTTTAGAGTCTTGGCACTCAAAACAGACACTTTGCATCACTCTTGTTAGCGCTGTCACGACAGCTTTCTGATGTGCAACAAGCCATCTTGACTGTGTCAGACTGCTCTTTCTAAAGTGTTGATGATGACAGAGAAATTTGACAGGACAATTCTTCAAGGAAGAAGGGAAAGAAATACAGAGCAAAGCTTTACGAGCCCACCAGTGAAACACGCGATGATGGAAGTCGGCAAAGGGATTTGAATTCGGGGGAAAAAAAAATGTGCTCACTTTGGCAAGAGGATTCAGACAAAACACCCTTAACAATGTAAATAATCACATTTGTGTTGCTACAAGGAAAAAAACATCGCTGGCAACTTCTAAAAATGACATTTCGCATGCCAACAAATGAATAAATATGCAATTCTTGACACACAAATCTGAGGCAAAAATACATCTCACCTCGCCAACCGGGTTTGCAAACGGGCTTGACTTCAATTCGGACTGGGACGCTGTGCAAGGCTTTCTTTTGGCCACAGTCCCAGGCCGTCACCTGGATCTTGTACTGCTGCTGTCGGTCAAAGCTCAGCTTCTCTGTGTTTCGAATGTTACCTGGATTCAAAAGTTCACACAAATAAAATAAAAAAGAATAAATACAGTAGAGAAGCAGGCTACATTTTTTTCAGAATATTAGGTATTTTTCATAGACAGTTAAAAATACAAATTTGGAGAATTTTTAGGCTCAAGAAGAGTAAGGTGAGTTGCATTTGATTATTCAGATATAGTTTGGAATATACGGGAGAAAGAATGCAATTGGCTGATAGTTGGGCATGGACTTGGTTATATGAGTATAAATGAATTGAGAAGTGATGGGCTGTGGATTTCATACCTAGGCCTTCAGTAGTGCTATGTGTAATTTAACCCATCCCTCAATAAACCATTTGTTGTAGCTACAACTGCTACAGCATATAAAACACATCTATAATGACCTCATAGAATTGCACAATTTAGGAATACAGACACATTTTCTCACCAAAAATCATTTTTATTTGTGCAGAAAATCAATCCACCTTTATTTCCTCAAGAAAATATAAATGTATCTGTATTACAGGTCATCTGTACATATCAGTTCCATCACTATCAAAGCTAATGCTGAAAGTCAATCCTGTCTTGTCTTATTTCTGGCATACATTTTTTTTTATTACGGGGTGAAAATGTCAGACAGATGCAGTGGGCACGGGATTTTTTTCTTCACATGTTCGTTGTTAAACTTCCTTTACCACCCTTTGGCAAGCCTAATTTGTAAAACCACTGACATTCCCTTAGGCTGTCCATAAGGCCCTGTCTCCTTCAACTCGAAATCTGATTGGCTTAACCAACATTTTTCCTTTTGCTTAATTTCTGCCACTGGGCCTGAAGAACAGATGATAAATGCCTTTGGCTAGATTTCTGACCTTGGCAACAAGTAAGGGCTGATATGTGATTGCTTAAATGCTTAAAAGGGAAAGCACACATCTGAGAGAAGTACAACTTGGGGGGGGGGATAATAACAAGAAGCTGACATACAATTTTGAATTATTTATTAAGTATTCATGGACAAATTATGATAAAGGTAACATGATTAAGATATTTTGCAGGCCAGCAGAGGAGGCCTTAAAGGCTCTGACGGCTACCCACTGAAATGGAGTTACAATGGGTGACAAATTATAATTGATATCATTATTTGTATCAAAGTGTCAGGGAGTGTATTTGCAGGAAATGACAGATATGTCATGCACAATTTCACAATTTGCAATATAATTTTCACATTTTCACAATTTGCAATATATATATATATATATATATATATATATATATATATATATATATATATATATATATATATATATATATACATATATATATATATATATATACATACACACATATATCTCATCTCATCTCATTAGCTTCACCGCTTATCCTCAGTAGGGTCGCGGGGGTGCTGGAGCCCATCCCAGCAATCATCGGGCAGTGGGCAGGGAACACCCTGAACTAGTTGCCAGCCAATCGCTGGGCACACAGGGACAGACAACTCGCTCACACATTCACACCTAGGGACAATTTTTAATCCTCCTGAAATGCATGTCTTTGGAATGTGGGAGGAAACCGGAGTGCCCGGAGGAAACCCACGCAAGCACGGGGAGAATATACAAACTCCGCACAGGAAATCCAGAAGCTACATATACACACACACATATATACATATCTCCCCCATCTCATCTCATCAGCTGCACCGCTTATCCTCAGTAGGGTCGCGGGGGTGCTGGAGCCCATCCCAGCAATCATCGGGCAGTGGGCAGGGGACACCCTGAACTGGTTGCCAACCAATCGCAGGGCACACAGGAACAGACAACTCACTCGCTCATTCACACCTAGGGACAATTTGGACCGGCCAATTCACCTGAAATGCATGTCTTTGGAATGTGGGAGGAAACCGGAGTGCCCGGAGGAAACCCACGCAAGCACATATATATATATATATATATATATATATATATATATATATATATATATATATATATATGTATATATATATAAATGACTTTAGGCCATCTGATTCATTTTCAACAAAGAATGTGATACAATAGATACAACAAAAAAATGTTAAGCAACATTGTTGAAAATAAGCATTATAATTTTCCAAAACAACATTTCTGAATTTCAATATTGTGCCTTGAAATAAACACACTGATTAAAAATACATTTTTTGACCGAAAATACGTTGCTGATTGATCTTTCTTTATGTGCAGAAGAAAAAGATATATTTAAAAAGAGTTTCGCCAAAATATATATTTCAGCCGAAAATAAATTATGAAATGCTTGGCTAAAAAAACTGAAACTAGAATGCCAAAATAAATGACAAGCACAAAACACAACAATAAAACATTCATTTATAACTGATTTGCTATAAATGTACAATATAAAATGATAAATGACTAAATGTTATATAACAAGGAGCAGACTTTAAGCATTTATTTTATTAAACTCTCAGAAAACAAACAAAACGAGTGTTCAAATGCAGCCTAACATCCTGTTGTACAACAAAGTGAAACACAAGTTAACTGCTGACGGATCTGAAATGCCTAATATTACCAGCAAGTTCATTATACTTGTATACTTTGAGTAAAGTGGTGGATAATAATGAAATAAAGCTTGTGGCTACTACACTGAACGGTCTCTCTTCCTCCTTTTTGGTCGCACATATTTTGGGGGCAGCAACACAGAAACGGACCACAAAAGCAATTTTAAGTTGCCATCAAAAAAACAGTTTCAATATGTCAAGAGAAGTAAATGGATGTCTTGAGAACAGGAGACGGATGCAGTATTTCTCCTCCTCATTCCTACACTTGTAGGCTACCTGCTGTGTGTTGTTTTGTCTGGGATGTAACCACAGACTGTAATGCCTACCCTGTCTTTATGCATTGAGATTGCTCGCGATAACCGTCATGAAATGTTTTACGGTCATATTATTTTGTTGTATAATGTTCCTAGGATGTGTGAAAAACATAAACATGTACATAAACAGGTGTTGCTGGAAAGGGAGTTTGTTATAGATGCATTGATGCCACTCTTATCTTCCGTCCTTTGTTTTATGTCAGCCCGACAGTTACTCCTCCAGATAATGTCGAACGAGTTGTGTTTCTCTACGCAGCAGGGTTGGAACCCACTGGCACTTTTATTTAAAAATACTCTATTCTTTGCATTGTGACAATTTACAGAAATTCAGAAATTAACCCCACTCTGCACTTCACATACACACAATATTATAGACAGAGCCATCGCATCAAAATATGTTTTATTTTTATTCACATTATTATTTTGAGTGAGAGCCTCACAGTGTATTTGGAGGGAAAATAAATCAACAAAACCGCCAAACCTGGTCTTTAGCTTTTTTGCCAAGAAACACATACACACATACACTAAGCTTAATTCAGTTAAAATCCTATGAAATAAAAAATGGTGATATTCGATATTTCATCAAGTCATGACCATTAATGCATCTGGTTTATTCTGCTTAATGGGGATTGCAATCACAGCTGCTTTGTCAAGGTCCTACAGAAACAAATCACTATAGCATCAGAAGGGATGTTTCTGGACCATAGTTCTTTTAGTGTTCTATAAACTTAAGACAAAGGTGTCCAAGGAACAAGCTAACCTCCTCCTCTTGCTGCAGAGGATCAATGGATGTTTGCTGAGCCTCTCTCGGGAAACACATACCGCCAAGGTATTTCCTAAATCGTCACTATAAACCATCAAGAGCTTGAACAGGTCACCGACATTGAATATATTGGAGCCATCATATCAGAAGAGGGTTCAGAAACCAGAAACTATGGCAAGGATAGCTCAAACCACAGCTCCACTTGTCAGACTTTAACCCATCTGGAGGAAAAAGTGAGATCAGACTCATGCAAGTGATGGTTAATTCGATCTTCCTGTACACTTGCATGGAATTGACTCTCACTGCGAAGCTGTTAAGGAAACCCAGGCCATGGAGATACGATGCTACAGGAAACTTTTAGGCATCGGTTGCATAGCCCATGTGACAAACGAAACACGGTCAGAGGGCACATTGTACCCTAAAATGAACTGCTGTCTTATGTGTGTGGACAAGAACTGCAGTGGTATGATCACGTCACAAGATCATCAGGGCTGGCCCAGGTTATTCTTCAGGGAACAGTCCCAAGGGGCAGGAGGAGAGGAAGACAGGAAAATAGCTGGGCTGACAATATAAAGCCTGGACTGGTTACAATTATGCCACGGCCCAAACACAATCCAGGAACAGTGGAGAAAGCTGTCTAGACTTGTGTCTTCAGTGGTGCCTCAAAGACCATGTTGTTAAAGGATCCATGAACCTTCAATAGATCTTAAAATGTTTGAATATCTATAAATAATGAGGAATACTTTCCCTGTACGTTAGAGGGCATTAAGAGTCATATAGTCTTGAATTTGGTTTACTAACTGTCATTCTACATGGTTCAACCCCTAACCTGAGGAGCAGATTCCATCCAGATGAACCTAACATGGCAATCCATGTAAGAAAATATGGAAATCCAATTAAAAGTCAACCAAAGAGGATGTCCCAAATGTTTTCACTGTAATTAAAACATTTGTTGACAAACATTTTGAACAAACAATAAATGCGCTCCTTGACAGACACCAGTTTACATCAATCGAAGAGCCCATAGGAAGGGGTAAATTATACCCATTTTACGATTGCAAGAGTCTCCAGGCAACATGGCGATTCAGAGGAGCGAGTATCCAAATAAGAGGGGATTCAGACAGTAAAAAAAGTACAATGTACTACATCTTCACCCTTTGACATTTGGCATCTTTTTTTGTCTTCCCCCAATAGATTTTTGTGTGTGAAATAAATATTAGGCGTGTCACATTGCACACCAGGGGGGACACATTTGGTCTTTAAACTCATTGACGGACACAAGAGAACTACACGGAGTTTGCCAGCCCTATTCATATTCATCCCTTCCCAAAGGTCAGTCATGATTTCTTTGGCACTCACTGCTATTACCCTGCCTCCAACCTCCATTCTCTTTCTTTTTCACTCAAGTGCTTTTGAGTTCAAGAGCTCTTAGAGTATTTCCTCTGCAGTCAGTGGCTGAGCAAGAGCTCCTTAAGGGGAGACAATAGAGCCTCCTTTGGCATAATTCAAAGCTCAGTTGGGACGTCAGCTCACATTCAGACAATTGATTGCAAGCATTGGTAGGTAAGGAAATATGTCACTTCTAGGCATTTTTCCCAATATGTGTTACAGAATACACCTTATGGTGCAACCTGGACTCATTATCAGTGACTCTGCCAGCGTCATCAGGTGTTTCGGGTTTTATTCAGACCACCTTACTCAGGCGACGCAGGCGATGGTGATTAATCCCCTGACTTGTGTCCAGGTAGTACCTGCCACCTCCTTAACCAGAGAAAGCTGCTCCCAGGATGTGTTTGATGACTCTTTACCTGCGCAGTCCACAAACCCCAAGAAGCCCTTGGACACAGTGTAAACACCTGCTTGCAAAGCCTCTGCAGCCCACAATAGGTTCACAGTAGGCTTTCCACGCATTCCTTTGGTATTCAGCCACGAGATCAGCGTACTTTTCCCTCTTCCTTCCCTGAGCTTCATCCAACTAGTCCTCCCACGTGACCGTAGGCCTTCTGGGTCCAGACGACTGCACCATGTCTGCTGGAGTGTTATAGCTCTGATGCTGTCTGGGAATAGCAACTGCTTCCCTATGGGCACCATGAGCTGCCAGTCTCTTGCAGTTGTAGGCAGCTCCCTTTGGTCTTCTTCAAAGTTTGGGGTTTCTCTCCTGCTTGGACAAAGGAAATTGTGCTCCTGGATGGATGCTGTCGCTTGCTGGTGTTGATGCCAGTGCAGATTGTGTCTGCTATTGCCTGCTTGACCTAGTTGTGGCGCCACCGATACCTGCCATCTCCTAAGGCCTTTGAGCAACAGTTTAGAATTTGCTCTAAAGATCCTCTTTTCTGACAGAGCTGACACACAAGTGAGTCTATCAGGCCCCAGGTGAACAGGTGGGCAGAGCTTGGTAGGACATCATTCACTGATTTGACCAGGACATTTAAGTGGTGTTATTCCACCATCCAGGTGATCTTCCAGTCAGCTTTTTGCTCGCACTTTGTCATCCTGGTTGCTCATGCCCACCACTCCGTTAAAGCGCTCCTCTTCCACCTCAGGGCAAAGTTCATCCTGGATGAGCTTTCACCTTTCTTGTCATTTGGTCTTGCTGTAGCATGATTTCAGGTTGCTACCCAGCCTGGCCTGGCCTCTAGCTACAAAGAGATATTTGCTAAATGCTTAACAATTCAGTTCAATTCTTCAACTTTTCTGTACTTTAGTTTCTCAACACTATCCCATACATTTTGAGGGAATGTGAAAGTTTTGTGATTTAATGTCCACATATCCAGTTAGCAATTCAAAACCACTTCATTTTGGCTATATTGTCAACAGAAGACCTGGACTTTTGTAGTCCATTCAACCGATCCAATTATTACTGATGATGTAAAATTACACCAGCTTAGGAAAATTGCAGCATGTTGTAATATATTTATTGGCCATCAACAAACAAAGTGACCAAAACAAACGACCCCAAAAATGACCGTAACCATGTGAAAAAAAAACAACTACTTAGTAACTACTCTAATGTAGCATAACGTAGTCGAGTAAGAGTATCATTTCTTTGTCACAAATCTGCTCAAGTAGTAGTAATGAGTATAGTGATTTAAAAATACTTCGAGAGTACCAAATGTCCCAAAACTTACTCAAGTAAATGTAATGGAGTAAATGTAACCCGTTACTACCCACCTCTGCCAATAACAGAGTTATGTTTCAGGTACATTGGTATGCATCTGATTGATATACAATTTTACAATCCAGACACAATAATGCTTGATGTCACACATGATATGTCTGCATACAGTGGAAAATGTCAAACAAGCAAATCATCAATTACCAGCGAACAATATCAAGTCAAATAAATAGTGTTCAACTGGTTCGCCACTGTAGCCAGGCTACAATATAAATTGTTTCTCTTTTAGAATTTGGAAAATATTTTTCCGATTTACACTATGTTTGTGTCTTTACTAGTAGAATTATCAAGGGCATGCTTCTAGTAAATGAACACAAACACACACAAGTCATTTCATCCTCAAGCACTTATTTCCTGTTGCCTACTTACCATTACGGTCAATGGCAAAAGGTGTATTAGTTGTAGTAATCTGGTAGTTACAGATCTGGCTGTATTGAGGTGAACAGTCCTGATCTGTGGCTTCCACTTGTAGGATGCTGTCATAAATCTTGCCTTCGGTCACTGCAGCTTGATACTCGGGCTCCCGGAAGACCGGTGCAAATTCATTGACATCGTTGACTTGAATATGGACCACTGCCCTGCAGGAAAATATATTCAAGGAGTTAAGTTTTCACATCTATGCATAGTCTTATCTTTTCTTTAGCAGTTTTGTAGAAAATGAAAAAAATAGACATTGTCTGTTAGCCCAGTCAGCGACTAATAAGAAATGTCAGATAATCTATGTGCATGATAAAATACAACATCAAATCTTGCAGATGGTGAATAGTCCATCCATCCATCCATCCATTATCTGCACCACCTATCTTCAGTAGGGTTCCGGGGGTGCTGGAGCCCATCCCAGCTATCTTCAGGCAGTGGGCAGAGGACACCCTGAACTAGGTGCCAGCCAGTCGCAGGGCACAAGGAGACATACAACTTCACTCGCTCATTCACACCTAGGAACAATTTGGACCGGTCAATTAACCTGTCATGAATTTTTTGGGAATGTGGGAGGAAACTGGCGTGCCTGGAGGAAACCCATGCAAGCACGGGGAGAACATGCAAGCTCCACACAGGAATGTTCGGTCTCATGACCCCAGAACTGTGCCCACAAGCGTTAACCACTGCGCTGCCATGGTGAATAGTAATTTGTTCAAATCAATAATTTCTACAGATATTCAGAGGGTTTCTGATTTAGGCTTAGTTAAATGCATACAAAAGCGCAATTCAGAGAGTTCAATACCTGTATCAATGAACAAAATATATTGGCTTATACCACATTTTGCTAGAATATGTCACACTATACTAACTAGAACACAACTTAGAACGGCTAAGCATTTGTGAGATTGTGTCAGAACTAGAGAGTATTTAATTTACTCTGTCAATTTGCTTGTTTAGCATGTGACGGCTTAACTTGAATCATTAGCCTTGAAAGACTCTAAATCAGTTGGATCTCAAATGTAATGAAAAATAAAATGTTATATTTAGATATTTTCAATTCAAATTACCAATTGGTCCTACTTGAGAGATAATTGAGGCAAGTGAAACAAATGGAAGCTTTGGTCCCTTTACTAAACTCATCAGACACTTTGGCTATAGCTTATATATTGAAAACAGCGGTGAGTAGCTTGTTTTTTTGTAATTTTGATGGGCTCTTCCTAATGTTAATCATGTAATATGTGCAATGCAAGAATGGATGATAAAATTACGTTGATGACAAATAAGTTGTATTTGACAAACTAATACAGTATATATGACTCAACCTTTGCGGTGCTATTGGTTAGAGTCTTGAAACATTGTCATATTTTCTCTAGCGATTAAGTGAAGAATTGCCCAATATTCTGAATGTAAATACAAATGTCATATCTTCATCATACAAATTGTTACTTGAATATGAACGTGCTTCTGCTTGAAATGTGTTCTCTTTCCAAAATAGTCGCTAACAGGTTTTGACAGAATCAGGTTGCATGTCAATTAGTGTTAGATTCTTGGTCGAATTAAATTTTTGTTATGACAGTCTTGCATGCGTTGAGTCTCTTGGGCTTGAAAATTTATCATGACAGATAATTTTAAATGTGACTCCCTTTGGATTACCTCCATCGCCATAATGCAACTATTTTTCAATAGCAACGTAAATAAAACATATTCAAGATTAATTTTATCATTGTAGTACAATGAGGAAGCTAATAAGTTGTTTGACCACAAATTAGTTACATTTTTGATGTAAAAGTTGCTGATAGTGTACGGTACATAGTCTGCTACAGCAGGGGTCCCCAACTGCCAAAGACTGGTACTTGGATGTTTGTCATTTGATACCAGAGCATACAGAAAGAAACATAAGTTTCATGATTTTTTTTTTTTCATTTATTGTTGTTTTTTATGTTACGTAAGCATTTGAGGCAGTGTGTTTGAATGAAAGTCAGTGTCACACGGGAAGCAAGGATCCAACCAAATTGTTGTGCTTCGGTAGCAATAGCCGATCAATGTAGAGAATGGCCATTAAAAACAATTGTCAATGATGGAATGATTGATCGTTGCTCTCTGAGGACACATGGAATCCCTATGTTGACGACACAATGAGCAATGCCTGGGAACTGCAGAAACACACTTTTCAACAGGGTTTTTTATTTGGCAATCATATATCTTTGATCACTTGCCACATGGCTCAACGTGACATTGTGCGTTAAATATTACGACGTAGACCACATTGTGTGGGTTTTGAAAGGTATTTGCACATGCTGTGATCTCACAAGGACACCCCAAAAAATCAGATGTCAGACAGTGGATTTATGTTTTTCATTCTTCTTATTATTGTTACTAGTGTTTATCCAATCATTATTGTTGTCATACAAAAACTACTAACATATTTAATTCCAACCTACCACCAGACCTTTAAAATATTTTTGAACATAAAACTAGTGCATTGTTCCAGAAAAGACTGGGTACCTCTGATATAAAGGTACATTAAACATTAAGAGCTATGTATATATTAGAAATGTATTAGAACTTCAACCAAGAATAGTAAATGTCCGTGCCATTTATATTGTTACATTTTGCAAAACGAGATTGACCAAGTTAATTAGTAGATGGAAGAATATCAATTAGCACCAAAAAAAAACAATGCAAGGAGACAAAGTTAACAAGATTTTTTTGTGTTATGATGCTAAACTCACAAGAACGTTTCAAGCATTTCTGATTAGGATGCAACATTCAATACAGTTTTTGGTTAGGATGAGAACGTTTTATGTTTTTCATTTTTTATCTTTAATGTCACTATAAGGCAGGGGTGTCAAACTCTGGGGCCAGATCAAAGCTTTCTATTCTGAGGCGGGCCAGCTCAGTAAAATAAAGCCAATCCCAATTTTTTTAGTTTGTTTTTCAGTATAATGAATTTTCATTCTACATTAGTAACCCACCCTACATATTATTATCATGGATGACCGGGGATCATTTATCATTTATTCACAAACAACAGCGAACAAAATAATTTAATGTTTGGCATTGAATGTGTTGACTAGTTTATTTTAATGGTTGAGTGAATTAAGTTTTACACCTGAACCAACTCACCAGGCTATCCAAACTCAACACTGCTCTCTGGTTTGCATTAATTCCCCCCCCCCCAAAAAATATGTATGACTATATAACTATTTGACAGAAATTACGCAGAAGGCTTCTATTATTGACATAGTTAGAAATGTATGGCGGATCAGATTAACTCATCAACTATTCAGGATGTGGCCTGCAGGCCATATGTTTGACATGCCTACTTTAGGGGCTCTGGAGATAGTGACATAAGATATAAATTGACAAGTTATACCAAGTCAACTCTATTAAGTACAATAGAGTTGTCTGGGTTTCTGCATTAAACCGAATGCAACATTCCAATCGTACCAATGTTAGCACAGTCATATTCACTGTAAAGTTGTGGCATTAACATTATTCTAGAGGCGATAACACATTACTGACTATATTTTCCCAAACGCGTCTTCAGTGTGTCACGACTCCCCCTTTTTTGCAGTTCACTATACTAGTTTTGAAATCATCATACTCTGAAGGTGGGAGGCACGGCAGCTGGGTTTGCATGTTCGCCCCGTGCTTCAGTGGGTTTCCTCCGGGCACTGCGTTTTCCTCCCACATTCCAAAAACATGCATGTCAGGTTTAATGGCCAGTCCAAATTGTCCCTGGGTGTGAATGAGCGAGTGAGCTGTCTGTCTCTGTGTGCTCTACAACTGGCTGGCGACCAGTTCAGGGTTTCCCCTGCCCACTGCCCGGAGATAACTGGGATGGGTTCCAGCACCCCAGCGACTCTACTAAGGATAAGTGGTGCAGATAATGGATGGATACTCGAAAAGTTTGTTGGAGGGTGCGTGTAGTTTACATGCTTGTCTCCACAATTGCTAATTGTCAGGTGGGGTAATTAGCCTCTCGCCAGATGGATAGCCCTACAAGTCTTGCCAAGGACGGTTTTATTAAAAGCTGCTTCTTTACAAGACAGAATTTATTTGGGCTAAAATGATCTCATTTTGCTGACACACACTAACTTGTTGGTAGATACGTTGTTCCCCTCGGAAATCACGTTGGGATAAGAATGCCTGTGTAAGGCTTTTCTGCTAGGAACAATTTCAATAGGTTTGTTTTTATGACAGCGTCACAGACAAAATGTTTATACGCTGCACACTAAGGCGCAAGCATTCAAATGTTTATTGTTGCATTTTTAGAGGGGGGGTGTGACAAAGATTCATGTCAGCTACATTGTGAGATAAAATTGGTGTATGCGAGAAATAGGCATAATTCTTTTGTTATGAGAAGGTGGTCATATTAAATGTTAATGTCAACAACTATGACAGATACAGCAATATAGGAAGAGTGACTCAGACAGTTGTATTCATGCAGAAAGCTGAATAAAATGAATAGGAAGTAGAGCAATAGACAAGCGGCAACTGAAGCAGCAAGAGGGGAAAACAATTGAATCAAAATGCATATTTTTGCACAATTTCCCTGGCAAAATGCCATCTATGTTGTCTATTTTTGGTCGATTGCGGGCAGACTTAAGGTTTCAAAATAAAATAAAAAATAAAAAACCTGAGCATTAAAGGAACACTCAATAGACAGATGTTTAAGTGTCTCAAAGGTTTGCAATTTTTTTTTCAAATTGAAGTTTGCTTTATATTTTTTGCTCCTAGGGAAATTAATGTCTACTATTTCTTATAAGTATTTCAGTGACAATAGCACACTGGATTTACTACTCAAATACATTTCAATAATTTTCGATTTCAAGTTTATTTTGATTTTTGTTTGTCTTGTTTTCTCTCAGTCAGCTGGATGTAACAGTTTTTTGCTGGCGTTCGCATTTGCAGAGTTGCAAGACTGTGACAAAGTATTAGGGGCCACTGCACCTCCAGGCCCCTAAGTTATTATCAAAGCTTGCAGACCATCGGTGATGAGCTGCCAGAATTGATGTGGGCACACATGTGTAAGCTGCTTTTTTCCCTGAAATGTCACTCTTGCAAATAAGTGCATAGATTACACACCAACCACAGCTTTAACTGGCTTTTAAAAGTATTCCCAAGCATGCAAACCAGAAAAGTGATACATTCTTGAAGTCAGAGTTTTTTTCTACATAAATCCTTATTAAAAATACATTTTTTCTTGTAATGTACAAAAAAAGGTGAATTGCACATCTTTACAATTACTTTGAAAAGTGACTGATCAGGTATGTATATGCATGATATCCAATTGGAAACAGGGTAATGCCAATATTGTGATTGTGCAAAAGCCATGAAAACGTGCCCAAAAATACGATTAAAGTTTTAGTCCAATTGGAATGGTTGGTTTCAGACCTTCGATTTTTTCAAATACTCATGTATGTTTATGCATTTAAATAATCCGATTGCTTGTGCTTTCGACAGACCCAGTCACAAATGTGTGTCATGTATATAGATTATGAGAGGTGCAATGTATGTGTCTGTACAAAATATACACAATTCATGTCATATGTGCTTTATATGAAACTGTTATAACTATAAACAACTGTATTCTGTTTCACTCACTTGTGGGACTTTTTGCCCTCTGCGTCCCCTGGGCCTGAACCACAGTCATGAGCCTGAATGATGAACGTGTACTCCTTTTGCAGTTCACAGTCCACCAGGCCACGAGCCCTCAGTTGGCCCTCTCCGGATGTACCGTTCAGCACCACTGCCTCGAACGGAGCCTCCAACCCATGGATGTTGAAAGCACAGATCTCCCCTGGAAAAGGAAAATCAAACAACTGTCATTGAGAAATAAAGTTGGTTTAATAATGACCTTGGGAAGTTCCAAGAGCATCCGCCCTTTGTATATGTGTTGTTTTTTGCTAATGGTATTCCTACTCAACATTAATTAATTGTAATTTTCAGATTATAGGGTGAGCCCAAAAATCCCACAAACTGGCCACAAAGATATTATTGGATATGGATAGATAGGTGAGTGTTACCACACCAAATTATCCAGCATATTTACTTTTTTGAGCAATGATTGATCAATCAATAATCACATTGCAAAGCGATTTGAACCCGAGTTATGACAGTGAGCGAGCTGACACTCTCCCACTAGACCACCAGTGATACAGATTAGAATTTATCACAATATCATATGATTTTTACTCAATTTGCCAGATACTGATTCGTTCAGTGCATTAAGATAGGTTAAACAGCCAATAATGTTGCGAACGACGCAAACAAAATACCATCCAAGCTCTTTTTCGTATGTATACATCTTCGAGTGAGAGGTTATTGATTCACGGATGAAGAAGTGGAGGGACTATTTAACCTATGAGAAGGCACAAGGTAAATCAGTTTTTCTGACACTGTTCAGTAAAAATACTGTGATGATGGGGGTGAATCATGCGCGCCATATAGTGCGTAAAGCAGGGTAATTAGTTTTTGAGTACTTGAGCAGGGTTGGGTAGGGTTACTTTAACTTGATTACTTTCAATTAATTTTGGATTACTCCAATACCAAATATGCTAATAAAAGACAAAATAAACTAAATATGAACAAAATTATGACTCACAACACGTGGTAAGCTTTCTCTCCTGGCTTTGATCACTTTGATCTCCGGCAAAACTAACATAAAATGCGACAGAAACAAAATGAAAATAAATCCAAACAGCTTGCCAACATCATTTTTGCCGTTCCATGTATTCCGTTACTCCCCAAGCCTGCACAAAATTTAGTAATTGTATTCATATTTAGTTTTTTTGTCTTTTATTAGCATATTTGGTATTGGAGTAATCCAAACGTAATTGAAAGTAATCAAGCTAAAGTAACCATACCCAACCCTGTACTTGAGTAAATGTATTGTTAGAAGGAAAAGTTAAGTAGAAATCTCTAGTGATCAAATGCCTTCTCATTCAGAAACAAAGCGTTTTTTAAAGGCATCTCATGATGTATTTGTACCTCAAGGGAATCTCAGGAAGCAGAATGAAGATGAGCTATACAGATTACAATTGGTGCTCTCGACTCTTTTGTGATTCACGAACAACTCAAGGGCAAAAGAGCATCAGTTTACCCTACCTCCCCCATTACTTCACTCCACTACTGATGAGTGAGCTGCCATCCATCTAGTTGTGAACGAGAGGGAGGGCAGCTTAGCCAAAGAACATATGCTGCCAGTTGGCAGTTACTGGAAGCTAACAAACACTAATAGCTTTGTTAAAACTATTATCTAAATATGTCTCCCTGTCACATTAGGCTTTTAAACAGCAAATTTACGGGAGGAATGTGCCTTTTTGAAGCCCGGCCATGCAAATCTAATTGATGCATACTAATAGGAAAGGAGTTTGTGCTGCTATTTATTCAATGCTTTGGCAGCAGTTCAAGTCATTTGTGTAATCGCCATGGCGCATGAAAACTTTGCTAATAACTAAGTTGACTTTTCAGTCTAAATGTCCTCTATATTTCTCATTCTTTGATGTGCTAATTCTCTGTCTGAGTCTCCCCTTCTGGCATCATTATTTTCATTTAATCACCGCAAAGTGAACGCCCGAATATTAGTTATTGGCGATGCGTGGATGTCATGTGGCGCTCGACACCTCATGGGATTCTGGCACCCGTCCACACTGGAGTGTCTGTGAGGACACTGAGCTCATTATCAGCGGCAGCAGCAGTTCTTTGCTGGCGATCGCATTTGCAGAGTTGCAAGACTGTGACAAAGTATTAGGGGCCACTGCACCTCCAGGCCCCTAAGTTATTATCAAAGCTTGCAGACCATCGGTGATGAGCTGCCAGAATTGATGTGGGCACACATGTGTAAGCTGCTTTTTTCCCTGAAATGTCACTCTTGCAAATAAGTGCATAGATTACACACCAACCACAGCTTTAACTGGCTTTTAAAAGTATTCCCAAGCATTTTTTTCAACTAGGCTCAGGGTGTGTAGTGTTCCTCTCCAAAATTATTTAAAGTTGTTGCTGAGTTTTCAACGGACCGGTGAACTCAAGACATTTAGTCTCAAAGTTGACCTATCTGGCTTGTTTACTGTAAAGCTATGACTTCATAGAATAAACACAACCCTTTCAAAATTGGGAATCCCATTAACACAACCGACAGTGATTGTAGCAAACAGCGATTGCGGACCTCTCATTTCTGCTCCGAGAAATTGGAATTGTGCCTACCCTGTTTTTGCCTCCTTTTATGTAGGTGATTGTGGCTTTTCATTTGTGTTTTTTGTCCCGTGTGTCAGGGTTGGAATGATTTCAGGCATAAAAATGGGACAGGGCTCAGAAAGTTGAGCTGTGTGTGGAGCATATGTCAGATTGATTTGTGTATAATGCGCACCCCTAAATTTTGATTAAAAAAAAGTTGAATTCATACGTCCGTGATTCATATCATAAGGCCATCTACTGCCGTCCCAACCAGTGTGGATAACCCTCCCTCAGGTCCGTTTCCCCACATAGTTAGTCTGTGCCTTGCCATAATCATATTTTATATATATTACAATTGATTTTGTTTTATTGTATTCTAACCATTGTTTGTCTGTGTATTATGTGTTTTGGGTTGTTGGCAGGGATATTGTCTTATTGTACACTGAATGTTTTTACACATTATTTGAATGGCAATTTATCGCCTGATAGTGCTTTACAAATACATTTGATTTTAAATCATATATTGACAACTGTTAACACTATACCAGCTTGGTGGCCTTGGGGGTAGGGCGCCCGCTCCGAGACTGGAAGGTCGCTGGTTCAAGCCTTGGCCAAGTCATACCTAAGACTTACAACATTGGTATTCATTGCCTCCCTGCTTGGCGCTCGCATTAGGGGTTGGAATTGGGGGGTTTGGTCACCTAATGACTCCCAACACAGCAGTTGGGTTGAGCGAGGGGGCTGGGAATCCCCTCCTCTGTATCAATCTCCCAGAAAGAGTCAGGAATGTGTGCTTGACTCTAGCCACCTCCCACTAGGGGGATATGGCTCCGGTGTATATATATATATATATGGTTAACACTATAGTTGGTTGGTTGGATCCCCTTTACCACTAGGGTCGAAGGAGCAACATTTCCTGTGGTGTATATTGGGCAAGTACAGCCTCGGGGTGCCCATGCCTCTCCAGGCCAACATATGTTTCCACCCGGTTTCTAACCTGGGACCTTTTGCATGTTAGGGTAACTACAGCACTATTAACACTGTACCAACAAAAATTTACAATGTATTTATTTAATGTTCTTCAAAGTCCAATTCATCATCAGATACACCGAAGAGTTGTTTCCCTCCTTATGCTTTTTTGCGGTCATTGCCTTTCAGGATGACTATCCGTTGTTTTACCATTTCCCAAGATTCATCTCTGGTAGTGCAATTAATAATAGTGTCATAATGAGATACAATCGAATGCACATTGTACAGAAGTCCTGCCCACGCGGACTACACTGATTTTGATTAATGGACAACTTCAAACCTCTAATTCACTCTGGGAAATACCCCCCAACCCACCTCAAAACAACTTCTTCTCAGATCTTTATAATTCACGTAGGTCACCTTTACTTCAAAACGGTGATTTTTTTTTCCAAAAGTGAGAGATTTTCATGCTTGTAAATTTGTCCGGCTAGCTCCCCAATAGTGTCAGAGCTGCCAAGGGCTTTCCTGGTTTGCTTGCTACCTGTTGCCCTTGTTGGCTGCCCAACGTGTACTGTTACAGCGGTTTTTGTTGTGTCCCTTGGATTATTATTATTATTTTTTTTTTTGCCATTGCTGCTTTCTGTTGTTGGTTCCCAGTTACCCTGGCTGCTTACCACATGGTTTACCCGCGCTAGCGCCTTTTTTGCCATATTACTTGGTTTGTTAATCATCGGGCCACTCCACATTTATCTCCATAGCCGCCGCCGCTTTGCGTTGTTGGTCCCCGGGTATCCTGGCTGCCCACTGCATGTTTTTTGGGTCGGCCGGAATCACATTTTTCCCCCAAAGCTGAGGTCACTTCTCGTTGATCAGTCGCGGTATGTTTGTATCTTGTTTTTTTGTCAGTTCGCCCCGTTCTGTCTAGCCCTCTGTTGTAACATTACTGCATCCACAACCGCCACAAAAAACGACCAAAACTTTGCTTAAAATCTCATCACCTCTTTGACGGATTTACACGTAAAACAATATGGCGACCAGTTTGCCAGGGTGCTGGTGTTCCTCCGATGAAGTCATGGCTCAGGATGACAAAAACAAGACTGTCGCCTTCATAATACATTAAGTGGGATAATAATTGGAATAGATTGATGAAACATCTATCGATTTTATGCAAAATCCATGTACTTTTTTACTCACATTTTGCATGTTTAGGAATTTGGGATAACCTTTAAACAATCAGGAAGGTAAAGGAAGGAGCTTGGGCAGGGTGTAAAACGGCCACTGCCTTAAGCCAGATCTGATTTAGTGGTTTGGAGAGTGACCAAGCGCAGATATGGGTACACACTCCTAATGTGCCAGTTTGGCAGCTTAAATGAGAGTTCTTATTACTTTCATTCTGCTAACACTGCACTACGTCACTGATCAGTACAGAAGGCCAAATCAGATTAGTGTCAACAAATTCATTATGCACCGAACAATGTTTGGCTTTCCATATCACAATATTAAGACCTGCCCTTTTTTAGCCAATCAGTCCATATGCAGAGCTTTTCACAGTTGTCATGACTTCGCTTTTTCCAATTTAGAGTCAGCGAGCAGTTATTAGCTCAGCTTTTAGTCATCAAAAGAAGTCACCCTATCCCTGTCTTATTTAGTCACAAGTGAGCCTGGATATTAGGAGAAGCAATCACTCGACAGAGATGTTGACCCTCTCTGCTACGACGAACTGTCATGTCTTGTAAACTCGGCAGTGGGAAAAAAAATTGTAAATTCTTTGATAGCGCTATTCATTAAATCAGCTTGCCGCAGATAGAGGACAACCAGAGATTTGGTGTCCATTGCAGCGATGAGATTAAAGAAAATAAATGCTTTGATTTAAAGGTTGACTGTTTGGATAAAATATACAAACTGTGCACATTAAAGTAAGTGCGTTAAACATGTATTTTTGTGATTAAAAATGCACATTTTTTACAGCCCTCATTTTGTGGCGAAGCATGTGATGAATTACTTATGCTCGACGACCCGACTGACATTTTACTTCTCTCTTTTTACTTAATTTGGTAAATAGCTTTTCTCACACATGTCTTACCGTTTTCGAATGATGTGTGTGTAAATAGCATCGTGTCTAAAAGGGAAGGACTGAGTTTGTCAATCAAATCCCAGTCTGGGGAGATTACTCTGATTACTCTGGGCTTGATTATCTGTTAAATTTATAGTTTAATAGACACTCAAAATAGGGAAAGAATAAATCACTTGATTTTGAACTTGAAAAGAAAACAGGAGAGGACAGGAGATAAGAAATTCTAACCTGTTTTTAAAGTCCTCCCATGAGTCCCTTCTTTGTATCAAATTAAAAAAGCAGATTTGACTTAAAAGAGTTTAGTAGACAAAGAACAGCAACACGATTTGCTGCTAATGATGAAGTTAAAAGTGTAAAATTAAAAAAAAAGAAAAAAAGAACAACAGTGCAAAATATTTGTGAAAATAACAAACTCACATCCTATGTAATCTACTCTGCAGGCTTCCAATATTAAAAACAGAAAAAAGTATAATTAATTTAAATTAGGACATCTGCAATGGGGTATATACAGGGCCGTAGCCCCGCACACACACCTAACTTGCACTGTATAGGCATCAAGTGCCCAGGAGGGCACCAAAAGAAATCAGGGTCGTGATAAAAAAGTGTAAAGTCTCAAAAGTGTTAAATTTATGCAGTTATATGGTTGAACAACACAGAAGCAGCATAAACCAAATGTTTCCAAGAAAAGGTAGAATCTGCTGTGTGCCCCGGCCTATCTCCAGTCTCATGGTGCTCCCCTGCCCTCCCAGTGGTATGTTCGATAATGCCTCATTCGTACTATAAAGCATTTGTGCTTAGGGCACCCAAATGGCTCGCAATTGCCCTGGGCACACACATCAGTTGATTGAGATAAAAAAAAAAAAAAAAAAAAAAAAAAAAACCATGAACCTTTTTTTACACATTTAACGTATTCCTGAAATCACAATCTGTAAAACATAAAGCTAAACCAGGACTTTATGTTTATGTCATGGGGCCCTAAGAATAATACAATTTGGATTATTCTTCTTCTACTTGTTAATTTGTATACATTCCATGTTCTACTCCAGGGGTCAGCTCCTTTTATTTTATAAATTGGAAAAAATGAATAGAAAATAACACAAGTTTATATACATTTAATGGGATAGTGTATATTATTTCATCACTAGATGCCGCTGTATGGTGAAGTGGAAGCTTTGGCAACCAAATATGTTGAAAGAGCCATATTGGACCAAAAGAAAAACAAAAAAAAACAATTGAGCCGCAAAAAATTGTTTTTTCTACAAGCTCTAAAATGACCCCAACACATACTGTATATAATAAATGTATGTATTTTTGGGGGGAAAACCTTAAGCATGTTGGTGTCATGTTTGCCCTCCGACAGAAACCATGTTATTTTCCATGATCTAATTGTTTTAAAAAGGCACTAGGTAGAAGCTAGAGAACGCCAAAGAGCCACTTGCGGCTCCAGAGCTATTGTCTACCCCCAGTGTAGTGCAACTGAAAAGGAGTATTTTAAAGCACAAGGCAAAATGCAAACTATGGAGACTCAAACCGACCAAGGTGCATCATTCTATTTCTCCTTTTTTTGCCCAGCCTTTTTTAGGTTTTGTGTACTCATGGCAGCAAGTTGGCGGACAATTGCATCAGCTCCCTTTAGGTGAGGCTTGTATTGTGTAAAATAAATGCCATTTTCTGAACAAGTATTAAAAAGTGCATGTTTAAATAATAGTTAATGTGTGTTTGCTTATTATTTAAATAAATATTGTTTTTTTTTTTTAATGAATGAAGTTTCTTTTTATATCAATAGTACTAACTAGATAATATACTCTGGGGCTAGTAGCTCAGGAGGTAAAACCCTCAATTTGGAATCAAGAGGTCGCAGGTTCAAATTCCCAATCCCCGATGAGCAGGTAGTGCATGCATGGCTGACGCTTCTATCGGTTAGTGTGTGTAAAAGGGAAAGTGTGAAGCATATTGTAAAGCACTGTGGGAGGACTTCGTTGACTTGAAAACCGCTATATAAAAGCAGACCATTTACTCTGTGCCTTTTAAAGAAAAATGTTAAATTTGATACACTTTTCATCAAGTGTTCTTTAAATTCTTAGCATCAGAATCACCGTCTGACTATGTTGTACTGTCTTGCAGAAAAACGGGTGACCATTAATCACAATAAAAAAGACTTGCATTCTGACAAATGAGGTGAAGATAATTTATTTCCTGCAGAAAATCTGATATTCTCATGAAGACACTTTACAGCGTTTCACGGGTATTGCTGGTCTTAGCCACAGAGTCACCAGGATCCTTTTCAGTTTTTTTTTTCTTTAAGAAAGATTTATGAAATATGTAAATCAGTCAGGGGCACATTATTAGTTTGATTTTTTTGTGTGAATTCTGTCAGGAAAATGGCCTCAGGAGATGATTTCTGTCTTTTTGTGAGCAAGGTCAGTAGGAGTTCAATGTGTTCAGATATCCCCATAAGAGTTTATGACCCTCATTAATACCGCGGTGGATGTTCTCCGCTCAGTTAAGCTTTACAAAGAAACAAAGTCTTTTACCTCAGTAACGCTGTCTTTGACCCGGGACAGGCTCTATTAGATCCAGGTTCAATTAAAAAAAGCAATTAGCAATTACACAATAGAACAGCAAAATTGATGGAGTCAGACACACAATTAAAGAAATAGAACAGACCCCATTTCATTTAATGAATGTGCTCAGTCACAATGTGGTCCAGATAGAAAGATTTTACTACATCATGATTGCTTCACCAATTACTGTACAAAGAACTTGACTTTTTGACTGCCATTGTTCCTCTAAGTTGTATCTTTTTGTTCGGTTCAGGACACTTGATAATTAAAGCATACCACATTTTAGAAAGAAGGGTAAAGGTGGAGCGCTACTGTATATGCAAGCTTGACATGGGCTGCAGTTAGATTTTAAATCAACCGTTACAGTCATGCATCGCAAACACAGACCTAGAAGGTTTCTAAATTATTTTGTAGTCTTTAAATCATGTGGTAACTGTAAATGGCAAGGAAATTATGTTCGGTGGATGGATGTTACATTCCTCTTGAACATGATTCACTATAGTTAACAGTGCATGGATTAGAACTGGTACCCAGGTTGCCTCACTTTTCACGGCAATATGATGCAAGTCTGAAAGCAAACATGTATGAAAAGTATTAGCTATTTAAATTATTAAGAAC
The DNA here is from genome assembly GCF_059441175.1 of Urocampus carinirostris. Classification (NCBI taxonomy): domain Eukaryota; kingdom Metazoa; phylum Chordata; class Actinopteri; order Syngnathiformes; family Syngnathidae; genus Urocampus; species Urocampus carinirostris. Next base: position 25,032,467 of record NC_142358.1, on the reverse strand, counting down.
ATCTCATCTCATCTCATTAGCTGCACCGCTTATACTCAGTAGGGTCGCGGGGATGCTGGAGCCCAACCCAGCAGTCATCGGGCAGTGGGCAGGGGATACCCTGAACTGGTTGCCAGCTAATCGCAGGGCACACAGGGACAGACACCTCGCTCGCTCATTCACACCTAGGGACAATTTGGACCGGCCAGTCCACCTGAAATGCATGTCTTTGGAATGTGGGAGGAAACCGGAGGGCCCGGAGGAAACACACGCAAGCACGGGGAGAGCATACAAACTCCGCACAGCAAGTCCGGTAGCTGGATTTGAACCCACACAGGAGGTTCCCAAGACCTTAGAACTGTGCCGCACACGCGCTAACCACTGCGCCGCCGTGCTGCCTATTAAGATCATATGTTTTTAAATTATCAGTACCACATTTGCTAGACTACAAGTCACTCTGGAGTAGAAGTTGCACCAGCCAAAAAGATTCAGAATAAATAATTAAAAAGAATAAACACATAAGTCGCACCTGAACAATAAGTCTCATTTTGGGGGGAACTTTATTTGATAAAATCCAACACCAAAAACATGCATGTCATCTTGAAAGGCAGTTTAAAATTAAGATAAAATAGGGAACAACAGGCTGAATAATTGTACAGTATACAGTTAAATTATTGGCATGCTTGGTAATGTCAATTACAACATAACATATTAAGAGTAATTTAGATAACTAAAGGACATGCTTTCCGAACTATCAGCTGGTCTCCAAAGCACTAAATCCAATGAAATTGTCATCCTTGGTGCTATTTTTTTACCAGTAAACAACTCCCCCAACTCGGGTAGATGATGCACTGCTTCCTCCTTCCACTTCTGTGTAGCTTAAGTCAGGCTCATCGTCACCTCTGCTTCTCGTTAACTCCAAACTTTCTTTCTGCTGCCCGATTACCGTTTTTAGCTGAATATTTCTCATTGGCAGGGTGTAATCTGTAATATTTTATTTTTGTGTCATATTTCCTCCTCTCTTTTCATTTGCTTCTATAAATTACCCGGTTTTGAGCCAAAAAATGTCCCCCCTACAACAGGGCAAAGGGCATATTAATAACACCGGCCTAGACCGCCCTCTTTCGGTTTAGTGTGAAAATAACATGTGAAATCATATACCGGTAATAAAAAAAATAACTCAATGATATGATAGTGTGTTAATAATTTCACAAATAAGTTTCACTGGTGTGTAAGTCACACCCAAACTATGAAAAAAAGCAGCCACTCATAGTCCGGAAAACACGGTAAATATAATTGATCAAATTGGGATTTTGTTGATGTTCTTGCCATAGTAAACCCATCATTACAACAAAATACGCACAGAAAGGGGGGTGATAAATAAAAATAAATAAATAAGTGTTGGGTAGTATATTCCATGCTCAGTTTGGTGTTCAGTGTTCATTAGGTGTGCCCTTAATTTTCCTCCAATCCATCCATTTTCCAATTGCTCCACGATATTTTGTCCCAGTAATCTTTTATTTTTGGACACAGCCAAAATATGTGCATGTAGTCAACGTTTCCCTCTCCACATGCTCTCCAGCATGGTTGTTGAATCTTCTCAAAACGTCTATTAATTTTGGGGTCAGGTTCTTCCAGTTGAGTTCCCTCAGAATTCGGGAGCTAGTGGATGCGCACTGTGTTTTACAGAAATTCCACCACTTGTTGTCTGTTATTTTTGAATCTATCTCCTTTTACCCAAATTACTTTTAATATAGACATGCCGTCAAACGTTCTTACATATCGGAGATTGCTTGAAAGGGTTTTTTTACAGGCTCTTTCCAAAATATTGATGACCTAATGACCAGTCATTGGTTCTATCTCTTTGTGATGGTAGTCCTAAAAATGAAGGTAACACAGTCACGTCCCTAAAACCCAAATATTTTTCAATTTCGAGTTTCTCTCAAAGCCATCATCAAAACACCATGGACCCACAAAAACACAAAGAAGGCATAGGAAGATGTTTTCTTTCACCAATAAAAATGGAATCATCTACATGCGAAAGAAAAGTAAAATACAGTATTTTCTATGTTGCAAATGTGTTTTCCCAATAGCTTCAACATGATGGCGACAATATGTGATCTGCAGTAATGATATTGTCTTGAAATAATTATTAATGCTATAGTGCAGGGGTCGGGAACCTTTTTGACTCAAAGAGCCATAAAAGCAAAATATATTAATTTTATTTTGGGAAAGAGACATATATTATGAGACAAATTTACTATAATGCTAAACACGCGCCCCAGACAAAAACTTAGTCTTCAGCACATTTATTTTTGATGATTTGATAAAAATTATGAAAAGAGAATAATGCCAGAGCCCGTGTCCCAAAATCAACAAACATACCAATTTAAACTTGTGTCTTTCTTGCAATGACTCAAGATCGGTTAAACTCACTTTGACCCTTTTTTTTCATACATATTGGTTTCAAAACCAGATGTAAGCAGTTATTTTGTAAAAACGTCACAACATTCTGCAAAAAGGGAGCTTGATGTGCTTATCTATGGTGCAGACGGCGTAGGGCGAGAGATGGGAGGGAGTGCTTGCACTTTTTGCATAGCTCCACCCATCCCTCCCACTCACCCAATCAAAAAACTTTAAATTATCTTCCGGTGTTTTGGCGTATTTACAGTGTGTTCTGTGGATTCATCATAAGGTATCTGAACACTGAAGACAGATAATATAGTGAGGTTTTATATAACGGATTCTTTAGCGATGTACAGCCAGAACGAGTTTTATTTTATTTTTATTTTTTTTTCGTGTGACACCTTGACTGTAAATTGTAGTGAAAAACGTGCCCTATATATTCTGCCAAGCACTAATTCTTAATGAGCTTTGGTGTGGCTTTGTGTGTACCTGAACAAGATTAGTGGCTTATGTTTTGGACGAGATGGAGAAAATTAACATGCAATGAAATTTGTCTCCGAGCCACAGGTACTCATAGAAAGAGCCATATATGGCTCGCGAGCCATAGGTTCCCGACCCCTGCTATAGTGGAATACAGTAAAGCAGCAAGTTTTTTTTTTAAAAATAGAAATTGACAGTACAGAAGTTATTTGGAAAACAAAATATATAGTACATGACAGCAATCCCTTGTTTTATATGTGGTGGTTGCGTTCCAAAAAGGTTCTGAAAGAGGCAAGACCTGCAAAAAAATATTGATTTAAAATTATTAGCATATAATACATACAACTTTTACAAAACAAAAACTATAGATATACAAAATAAAAATAACAGAACATAGAATTGCTGTTAAATTAATGATCTTTACTGTCATTACAAAATAGTACAATGAAATGAAAGAAAGTAATGTAGAGAGCGGCCAGCTAGCTGCATGCTAACATTGAGGATACTTGAATTGAGCCAGATGTCCTTGATGATTAAAATACAAGTCACAAATGTAGCAGTTCTGCACAAGTTGTAGTTTCAGGTCATCTGTTCCATGGGTAAAGCATGAGGTGTTGGTAAGATATAGGCTTGGCGGTGTGGCTTGTTAATGTTATTATGTAGCCTAATCGCGGTAGGCCGGACCCACGGCAAAGCTGTTGCTTTCTCCCCAATATGTCCTCAGTTTCTTTCAGCAGACCACAAGAATCTACAGATCATCCTCAGCATGTCTTTGTGTTCTGACTTTCCTCAGAGTCCAATTTAATCGATTAATTTACCTTCAATGGAACAAGCTTTTAAAATACTAGCTGTTGCCATGCTAAGGGCATTGTTTTAGTGAACACACTAACAACTGTTTGACTGAGAGCATTCACCACTCTGTCACACATAGCATGTGTTGTGTGTTGTGTGCTATAGAACAACACAATGAAAACCTGTGAAGTATCAAAACTCCTAAAAGTAAAGCGTGAAACGCGAGTAAATAATGTACTTTTATTGGTTAAACCTTAGCCTCTGAATAGGGGGTTATTATTTGGTTTCAACGCATACTAGTGTATTTGATAAATGTTTCTGCTTGGTGGGTTTTGACAATTGCAGGTCCTTTTTGGAACACAACCACTGCAAAAAATGAGGGATTACTGCAATTATTTCCTGGAGGCAATGACAGTAGAATAATGTGTTCAATAATTATTTAACATATCTTGAATATTTTACATATTTGTATAACGAATGGAGTGATTGATGAAGCTTGTTAATGCTTTGTACTGGATGTAATATACAGTACTGTACACAGTTATAAAAGGAAACCACATAAATGGTCCTGCAAAATAGCAAGGGACCATTGCATATATCATCTGGTTAAAAGGCTCAAAGTCTTTGTCATGTCTGGTGATTCAGTGGGATGGATGAGCTCACAACGTGGCGGACGCCACAGGCACTGAAAAACAATGTCCTCGGGTGACATTTCGACTACTGCTGCTGGCAGATTCTATCTTCAGGGAAGAAGTCAAGAGGAAAATAAATAGATGGTGGAGTGGGTGGAGAAAACATAGGGAAGTCAAGCATGTGTATGATAGAGAATAGCCGCAGAGAAAATTTGAGTGCATTGTCTAAGGAATCTCTCCAGGATAGACAAATAATAAGGACTTCATATCTGTATGAAAGTACCAAGAGAGTGAAACTGACTTCAGTTCAGGCATAAGGTTATCCGATCCTTTTCTTTCTAATGACTGTTCATTCCCTCTCATAATTCAATTACGCAATAATAAAAGTAACAACTGAAGAGCAAATCGACCATTATAAAGTGGTTGTTAAAAATGGACACTACACGCCTCACTAAAAGGTAAAAGATCCATTGAGTGTCTCAGAGCTCATCAGTAAGATGAATAATGTCGAAGCACAGAAATCAGAGTAATTTTTCAAGGCAAATTGTGGCACATGAAAGATGAAAAATAGGCAGAGTCTAGGGAGTCACAGGTCACCATGACATTAACTCATGCCGTAACGTACAAATATGTTTTCAGAAGTGTCGTTCCTGAGTGCCAAAACATAAAAATGTGTTTTTCTGTTTTATTGTAAAGACCTTTATAAATGGTTCGACGCTGCTTAGCAGTAAGTATCAAGCCTCTGAAAATTATTTCAGTATGATAAATCCCCTTCAGATAGCAGGAGTGGTCTGATTAGATATCTGTCCACAAATCAAGGGAGCCAGCACTTCCTAGTTTTGCTTCCTGTATTCAGCGATTGAGAGTGTGTAGGTGGCCCCATTTGACGAGTAGGCGTGGTGAAGCAGAGTGTCAACAGTGGCAGAAATATGGCTAAGTACAGACAGTTATTTTTTCATTAAAAAAAAGGACGAAGTCCCTTCGTCACTGTCAGGATAGAATGTTCGTCACCATAAACATTAGGCGCTGAAAAATTTGCAAACATGCAAAATGCATGCATAAATTCAATGTTGTTTAAATAAAATGTTATATAGCCAGCAAAGTGCTCTTGTGTTTATTGAAATCCTTGTTTAGATATTGGGGGTATCAGAAATGCAAAAAAAAAGCACTGAAGTGAAAGATCTGCTTGAAATATTTTAAATCACACAAAGCATTTCCTCAGTTTTTATGCAATCCACTATTTTCGATAAACTTAGGAATGCTCAACTGCTGTTCACTAAACAATGGTAAAAGCTAGATACATACTTTTTGTATTATACAAGATGAGGGTTAAAGTATTCTTTTGATATGCCCTATGCCTATATCATTAGAGAACAACATTTTCTGTAGACCTTCAAAAATGAGTCAAAATGGCAAAAATTGGCTGGCACCAGCTCTTCCCATTTTAGAAAAATGTCTGGCATTGAACGAGTTAAACAGTATCGCATACAAATATAAACACTCATTGTGTTTTCCGCCTGACGCCAGTGATATAATGGTGTTAAGGTAGATTGAATATTTTGACGGGTAATCCAAAGTGATTTCCGTAAAAAAACTATGGAGGACTTATCATGCCATATGTTGAAAATTAATTAATAAATAAATACCCACGGATATATGTCATATAAACAAATGACCTCATAAATGATTCACAAAGGTGATAAATAAATGACATTGCTTGCTGTGACAAAATATGTAACAAATTAAATGACCAAATAAATACAGATTTATGTGTCACGTCCAGAACAAAGATGGGAGGTCGGTGGTTCGCGCCCCGGCCGAGTCATTCCTAAGACTTAAAAAGTGGTCGGCGGCGCCCTCTGTTGGCTGCGGCTGCATCGGCTCGCTACAACGGGTCAGGTGCAATCGACATTTCGTTCTGTGTACATTGTTACACAGAATGACAATACAAGGAAATTATTATTATTATTATTATAGACCCGATCATGTGACGTTAAACACAGGTTTATTGAACAGAAAGAAGAATGACAGCGCCCGCGATCCGGTGCTCGCTGGACGCGGTAAGAAAGTCGCTCTTGGAATCGGATCTTGATCGAATACAGAAGTGGATCTTCCGTAGCGGGAAATGGCTGTGTCAGGAACGGAAAACAGGTCGATAGCCGGGACAGGAGAGCAAACACGTGGTCGGGATAAAAACGGGTCGTAAGCCGTGACGGGAGGGCGGATGTGGTCGGGAACAAAAACGGGTCACAAGCCGGGACGGGAGAGCAAATGTGGTCGGGATCAAAAAAGGTCATAGTCGGAGACAAACGGGGAGATCAGGAACGGGCAGGTGGAAAAATGAAAAAAAAAAAAAAAAACGGGACAGGCGGGAGTCAGGGTCAAAAAGGGTTGCCTTGTATCAACAGAGGTTCACAGACGGACTGACCACCGGAGAGTGACAGGACTGGGCTTAAAAAAGGTCAGGTAACCAATCAGGTAGCCCGCAGCGGCTGGCGCCAAATGAGCAGGCACAGGTGATTCAAATCCGTAATCATGACATTATGTAAATGACAAAATCCATAAACAAATGAATGGATTGCATTTATATCATATATTCAGCCATTGTGTGATGTATATATGTGCTCATTTGTTAATTGTAGGTATTTAATTATGTATATCTATTTTTCTACATACAATATGGCCGGATCATTTTTCCAACCTCCCCCCCTACTAAAAAAATGGCTGAAGAAAAGAGCAAAACAGTGTGTGTTAAATAAGATTAATTACTTTAGAACTACATGATGGGCATGCTTGACTTCTGCAAAAAAATAACTAAAATGAGGAAATTACAGTGGCAAGGGAATTTACTTTTTAACCTTTTGAGAAGTAACAAGCAACAAGCAGGATAAAGCATTTTATCGCTAAAAACGTATTTCCTCAAGCACATTGTGTGCCTCTCAAACTAATATTGTAATTATACATAAACACTCCCTGGGATTTCGCTGCTTATTAAGAATAATCCCAGCTGAGCCCTTTTCAATTACATGTGTTTTGCATGTACATAATAACTGTGACAGACTTTGCATAAATAAAAAAGTTTGTTTATTTACTTACTCAGTAAGTTATTGACTGCTGGAGCATTTTGGTCCAGAGCTCCTATCTCAGCTTGATGTAATTATTAGCCAAGATTAAAAAGTAAGTGAACATTTTTATTTTTTTGAAGGCAATTTTATTACCAGTTGTTTTTTTTTTTACTTTTTTGCCGCTGATATCAAAGTAGGGAACATTGTTTACAGCAAGATTAGACATGGCACTCCAGGATACACATGTTATAGAAGACTTAAAATAAAATAAATGAGATAAAAAAAAGAATGGTAGGATTACTAATCCTAGATATGTACTTGCCCACATTATACGTGCATCCAAACAATAGTGCTATGAAAAATAGTGTCGTAACATTTAGTAGCAACACAATTTCAAATAAGTCAATACATGGGATATGTGTAAGGGAATTACGGTCTAAATGTGCCTTTTATACTATATAATATACTCTTAAAACCAATATATATAATGTTACGTTTTTGATCATTATATGTTTACTCAATAAGTGTATATCGAGTTGTTTTTAGGCGCGAGTGCCTTGAAGGTCAAGAAATGATCTCCCAAGTGCCAAAATAATTTGTCTTTAATTAAAAAGTTACAACCTGAAGGCCACTGGCAAGCTTCTCAGGCGACTCCTTTCTGTTATCAAACAGTGAACTACTGTGGTGTCCAAAAGTCCTCCAAAATGCTCCACTCCTCATTCCTGCTGGCTGGTTAATCAAGATGGCCTTGACTCACACGTTCCAAGTCTGCTTGAGAGCAACATTACAGAGACGCATTGTGTTTACAAAGTTTCACTATCCCTATTGCTTATTTATTTCAATTCCACGCCATCTGGCGACCAACATTATACACTGATTTAAATGTGTGAAACTTATTTTAACTCGGGGGCCACACGATAGAACAAACATTCTGTCGGGGGTCGGACTAGTAGATTAAAGAGAAAGAAAAAGAGAGATAAAGAAATAAGAGAAAGAGGCAGGGTGAAGGAGAGAGGGCGGGACAAAGAAAGACAGAGAGGGAGAGAGCGTGAGAAACAAGAGATAAAAAGAGAAGTCGTGAGAGAGGGGGAAAGAAAGGGAGCGGAAGGAAGAAATCCAAAGAGAAATAGAAAGACAGTAGGAGAGAAAAGAGAAAAGAAAGCAAAAAGGGTAGGAAGAGAGAAAGACATTAGAGAGAAAAGTAAAAAAGGAAGTTAGAGCTAAAGTAGTTAAAAAGACACAGAGAGAGAAAGAGACAAAGAGACAAAGAGCAACAATTAGCAACAAAGGGAGAGAAAAAAGAGAGACACAGAGAGTGAAAGAGACAGAGACAGAGAGTGGGAGAAAAGGGGTGAAAAAGAGGGAGCGAGAGAGAGAGAGAGAGAGAGAGAGAGAGAGAGAGAGAGAGAGAGAGAGAGAGAGAGAAAGAAAAACAAGTACAGTGTCTTTGTTCGAGGCACCTTTCTTTGGCAACATCAAGTTGACATATTTCAACCTGCAGCTTGTTTTTCTCTTACGCTTCTCTGAGTGTTGTCTCGCGGGCCGGATTCAATCCCTTAGCAAGCCTGATTTGGCCCGTGGGCCGCCTGTTTGACACCTGTGGCGTAAACCAATCAAAATTACCTCCTGTGTTCATATAAACCAATCAAATGTGTAGTTTCCTTCTGGTATTTTCCAATAAACCAGCCCCCTGCAAGAGGAGTGTGTGCCGATCCTGGAAGCACGCACTTCCGATGGAAGGGGCTATCAAAAACCTAAATTTCTAAAATGGAGTGCGTTCTTTTCTTCTTTCGTCTACAATCTTAAGTTTTAACCTTGACAATATGAATAACCAATTTCCTATGCATAGCAAAGATATCTAATTTTAACAGTCTAAGGTGGTGGCCAGGGTGAAAACATTACAACGTTGTTGGGTCTGTTGCGGTATCACAAGCCTGCAATGTCCTCCAGACTGGGCAGAGAGCAGCCAATTATTTCCTTGGCTACGATATTAATAAATAAATAGTATAAACTGGGTGGGGGCTGAGCACACATTGTAACACAAGAAAAGAAAATGTGGTAAATCCAGGAATCAGAGTTCAAATTTGTATGAAGATATTCAGAAATAAAATATGAGTTATTTAGGAAGTATTGTGTGAAAAGCATAGTGCCTGACGTTGCTGCCATTCTACTTGAGCGAGGTTGTTGGGGGTGTGGTTTGTTAAGAAAATTTCTGGGAGTCAGAGCAGTATGACTGCATTGAGCTCTAGAGCTACTTGTGCACGAAAGCAAATGTTTATCGATGTTGTTGGTATATATTAGTGGCACGTTGACAAGAAATCTAGCTTAAAACACTCCCAGAAACCTAAAGTACTACTGTTTAAATTTTCATGAAAATCGGTTCAGCCATCTCAGAGTCTATAAGACACGCACATGCACAGGCACACACAGAGAAATACGAAGATAAATAAGCATACAAAATACATTATGCTACAAAATCACTGGTCTCAAACTCTCGGCCCGCAGGATAAAATTGCGTGACCCCACCTTAATATGAAACTTAATGATAATGCAGCCCGGACAAATTTGATACAGATGCTACTGCGTGCTAATTAGTGTTGAAAAAAATTCCTTTTTTCTATTGTCCTTTGATGTGTTCGTTAAATTTTGGGTGATGGGAATGTTGGTAGAATCAGAGGCTGGAGGTGAACTACTTCTGAAGAGGTTCTTTTTATGGCAGAATATTCTGGACACCATTGTGATATAGACAAAGGCTACATTCTTTGAACAATGTGCAAGTGACATTTGAAGCAAGCTTTCCATGCTTACTCTGAGATAATGCTTATTGGTTATTTTTTATCATTGATCAATATCCTGTTATCAGTCATTTTGACCAATGTTCCCTCTAAGCTGCGCACGTGCAGAGCTTTTCCACGCACAAGAAAATCTAGCCAGCTCACAAAAATGAGGGCTCCAAATTGCTAATTAAAAAGCGAATTAAGTCAAAGTTACAGTGAGTGAAGGTAAAAATACACGGGTTTCCCTGACGCTGTGTTCTAAAAGCGGTATTTTGATGTCAATGTCGAAGTAGAACGTTGAGTAAAGTCAGTAGAGTTTTTCGAGAACCGGCTTCTTCGGCTCAGCTCACTAAAAAGAACCAGCTCTTTCGGGTCTCAAACGGCTCTTCAGGTTGTTTTTGCTTCTTTAATCCCTACACGACCAAATATTATGTAAAATTGTGCACAAAATGACTTAAATGAAGGGGGGGAATAGAACAAAAAAGAAAAAAATACCAAAATTCAAAAGTAGTGAAAGGCTGAGAAAAAAAGAAACAAAAGGGAGAGAAAAAGGAGGAAAAATTCAGAAAAAAAAGCCAGAAAAAAAGAAAAGAAACAAACAAAGGAAAACAAGTAAATAGTGAACAAAAAGAAAAAAAAAGTAACAGCTAGGAAAAAATAAACACAATGAGATTTTTTTAAAGAAATTTAAAAATGAAAAAAAAAAACAGGGAAAAAGAAGAAAAAGTTTGTGTTGCATTCAAATAATTTCCAATTATACCAAGTTAATCTTGTTGCCAACATTGTACTTCCACTAAAAAATGTGATTAAATACAGTTCTGTATCGTGCAATCGACTAAATAAGCCCCCAAACATGTTAATATTATGCGACAAAAGATACCACGAAAAAAAATAAATGGAAGTCTCGTGAAAGAATTGTTGTGAAAACAAATGACGTTTGTAGGCCGTACAACCTTTGCAATAATACGTTAGTCAATTCATTCAAAAGTGAAAACATGTTTTGCATTGCCGGAAACTCAGCAAAATGTAACTTGATGTCAAGTTTTGGACATGTTTGATAATGGATTAATTGCCACACTTGGGATTGCTGTTGCTCACTGTTGTTTCAAGCGTTGCTCACCGACTTTGTGTGAACGGTCAGATCCGTGGAAAATTCGAGGGAACATTGATTTTGACAGCTCACCTGTGTGGAGTAGTGGAAGTTGGACTTATTGACATCAGGCACACTTGTGATTAGAACAAAAGTATGAATATATTGCTGAATTTGATAAAGTCTTTGTTCATTGGACAGGGCTTAAAATTCGGACCAATTCCCTTGTAAATGCATTTGTGCGGGTGAAAATAATAATTTTCCCTAGCAAAATATGAGTCCTGTTTTCTGTACTTTAAACAGGGTATTTGAAAGTCAGCTCCTTGACTAGCCACTCAAGTGGATGGCAGAAGACAGAGAGATACAGGGAGAGAGGAAAGGGAGCTTCGAGGCTGCTACACTACTGTTGGTTTTAATTTGGTCTCAACTAGTGAGTGCCAGGGCTTCAAAACCCACGGACCTTTGCAATGATGCAACTCGTCCAGACATCAATAATCAACTCATTTGTTTTGGCACTTAGATGGTAGGTCATAATAATTACCAAAGAGGCTCTATTACTCTTATTTACAACTTGATTGACTAATGGCATTTACATTGATGACTCAATAAAATGTGTAATAGATCTTTGTATGATTACCATCACCGAATCATTTACTCTTGATTTAAAAAAGAGTGCAGTGTGTTTCACAACAACAGATAACTGCTCTATTGTCAGTTGGTGACTATAAGATGAAGCAAGGAAACATTTCTCCTTGAACGCCTTCCACTCGGTTATGAGATTCTGGGTTTTAATCTCGTGGGGTTACTTCGAGTACTGAAGCTGCCTCCTGTGTGAAAACATGCAGGCTAGGTTCATTAAATGCTCCCATAAACATGCATCTTAATGTTGATGGGCCAAACTCCCGAAGGACATCACTGACGATAAAGGATAAAGATGTATTTACTGTTACCCATAGCTTAGCCACATACACTTTGTTTGGTTATTAAAATAAAATTGAATCCTTTTCAGGTTTCAGAGATTTGGTTATTACAGATTACAAATTATCTTTTGATTTAAATTGTGCCACAGTCTGTGTAACCGCAGAATATTGTCCTAAGGCACAATATGAAAGATTCATGCTCATGGATTATTTGATGCCTATTATTCTATTCTATAGCAAAATATAATGAGAAATCTTTCATGCATGGACAGCATCTGAGTATGGCAGCCATTGTTGTATTTAGATGATGGAAAGCCTATCTTCCAATGATAATATAATCATGGGGATGTTTAATATGGGCAAGGCTGAGTAAATGTCACTCTTGTCATTTTCAATCAGTTTCCTCTGAGGATATTATCACACCAGCCAATTAGGATATTCCGCCCTTCAGTACTTACTCGTGCAGTGAAAATGTGTGCATGTGTCTGTTTTCCCACGCAGTTATTCACTCAAAAGTCATCTCAAGAGAGCTACACATCAGTTCTTTTTAACTTTGTTTTGCGTCAGTTCTATGCATTCAGTGCTTCCTTAGTGATATGTTTATTCTGATTTGAATACTGGACATTTCTAAAGGAGGTTGCATTGGATGTCAGTTTGTTATTTTGATTATTTTACCTCATTGTTGTTGGCCAATTATGTTGCTTTTCTTTGATCCATACACCGTTTAACGTGGATCTGTTTTTGTAATTTAGGATATTTAATACTAAGAAAGGGCTCATTGGATGGCTTTTAGAACACGTTAAAATTTCTAATCTGAGATCGGGCTATATTTTGTTTTCCCTGCAAGTTCAGAATCCATTGGGTTTCTTTCTCCTTATTTTGAGTGCCTACTAAACTATTGTGGCTTAGGCCTGCATGCTATTTTTTAGTTCTACTAGCATTTTTCGGGTGGGGACGATTGTGGATGGGGGATTATTTTAGGTTTGGAAAAAATGTTAACAAGGAATGACACACAATGTGTGCATGCTACGTTTGCATGCTATGGATGACCAACTATTTTATTGGACTAAAAACTGTAGACAACTGTAGTCACTTATACAACAAATCTTACCATAGAGGTTGTAGAAATGGGTTGTTTTAAGTATTTTTATTTTTTAAACACATGTAAACTTATTTCTTAAATTATAAGGAGAAATATAAAATCTAAAATTGTCTTATCTAAAATGTAGACTTTTAATAAATGTAGGTGGTTTTTTTTGTGTTTTACAGTGGTACTGTCAGAACCAGAACTGATGGTGACCAGAACACGTAACGTTTCACACAAAGCTTTATTGGAGAATCGAGGAAGCCAGGTGAGGGGAAACAAACAAAAGCGATCTGGTGCTCTCTGGGCAGGAGATGCATGGAGCTCACGTGATCAGAGCGTGGTCGGAATGCAGAAACGAGTGGAGTTGCCGGGACGGGCGATCGGAGCGTGGTCGATGTGCAAGAACGCGTCAAGTAGCCGGAGCGGGAGATCGGAGCGTGATCGATGGCAAAACGGGTCAAGTAGCCGGAGCGGGCGATCGGAGCGTGGTCGGTGGGCAAAACCGGGTCAAGTAGCTGGAGACGATCGGGAAGTCGGGGACCGACGAGCAGTATACAGGTGAGGACGGGACAGACAAGAGACAGAGTCGAATAGTGATTGCCTTGCGTATGCGGACTGACAAGGAGTGAATGGAGTACTGAGTTTAAATAGGAGTGGAACCAATCAGGCAACAAGCAACAGCTGCCGCCAAACGAGCGGGCGCAGGTGAGGGCAATGGGTAAACGTGGCAGGTACGCGAAATAAAAGTTGTTCAAGATATTGGAAATTCAAGATACGAGATGTCTTTTGAGCAAAAACATTGCTTGACACACGAGAGAAAAGTTATGAAATGTTCCACTTACAAGTTCGCAGCGACGCCCTTATAGCGTACTCCCAACCAACGGGTAAGCAATACCTCCCTACCTTAAAGGGGCTGTAAAATAATTTCGTCATTTATTTGATGTTATTACAGCATTTTTATGCCCAGTTATCATTTAGTTTAGCAAATCAAAATCCGAGCACACACGGGAATTAATTAATCTCGTATGTAGAGATTTCATTGTATGTTGAATCCGTGAATGTTGGCTTGTATAGTATATCTGTTTTTGCATTTTTTACGTCCTACATCTCTTTCACCTATTAGACTTTTGTAAGATGAATCGGGAGACATGTTCACAATGCTTCACAAAGTTTATGATTTATACTGCAATGCAGAAGGCAGACTCAGAGTTGGAACTATTGAACCATACAATACATGTATAACTGATTAAATATTACAATTTATGACGTGCGGTTTAGATATGGTGGAAACTTACTCCCAATGGAGCAGCAGGGGAAATGGTGTGCCTTTTTTGCTTTTTCTACCACAGAGTTAAATTCGGAAATATATATTTGGACGCATATTTCTGCTTAACAGTGTTTCTTACCAATGTCTTATGCTTCCCAATTGAGCTCCAACATTATATCATTCATTGAACAGAAATAATATGCAGATAGTGGTGACCTGTTTAAATGTTTCTGCCCTCTGTGTGGTAAAGTGGCAATTGTGTTGCCAAGCTTACAATTTACATGCAAATGTGTATAAAATGCACAGCAGTCTCCCTTGCAGAGGTCACCAACTCCAGTCCCGTAGGTCACCTACCTTGCATGCTTTGGACATTTCTCTCATTTATTCTGATTCATACAATCAGCTAATCAGCACTTTGCTGAAGCCTGATAATGACCTTCATGGATTAAATCAACGGATCAAAAAACAGGCATATGTGAACCCCTGGGAGTAATTGACGACATTTCATGGAATAAATTACACTTTAAAAAAATAACAGTAATACATGCATGCTAAAAAAACTAACATTGATGTAAAAAAACCTCAAATATTAACAAATTATGTAGCTATTTCACTGAGTGTTCAAAGGGAATAAATCAATCAATAGATAGACATTGGCAGATAAGTAGCATTCATGTAAAAATAAATTCAAACTATTTGGAAAATAAGCAAATATTTCTGAAGAATATGCATGGCAAAATTGTTGCCCAAAGTTAACATTTTCCAATCAGTTAATTTTTATCAATTAAATATGACTTGTATTTTCCTGACTGAAGACAAATGCTAGTTCAAATATTATTCAACATATAGTGAAATTGTGCAAATAATTGAGATAATACATTCTAAAAATGAGTGTTACTATACATATATATAAAAAAATATATATACTGTATATATATATATATATATATATATATATATATATATAAATTATATATGCAATATTAAAACTGTAATATACATTACTCTTACGTTTAATCAAATTGTATTGTTTTCATTGATGAAACCTTATTTGATAGGAATTGAAAACCATATTGAACATTTTGACCTCCACTTATTACACAGTTGAATGCATTTGTGTGATCTATTGGATTCTTCACAAAAATACCCATCAGAAACTTAAAATGTATCATTTGAACAAACGAGTTAAATTGGATTGGTCTTTCTGACACCAGGTGGGCATCTTCTGAGCAAAGTGCTATTATGTGATTATGCTATTATGAGAGATTATGTTTTCACAGATTGGAGATTTGCATAATAAAAATGATAAATGCCATACATCTACTTATTGTGCTGCTCGCAAAAATTTGTTTATAATAGTGTCAAATTGAATGGTAAGTATCACCCTTAAAATAAAGAAATAATTATGATTTTTTAAAAACAATTTTCTTTGGATACAACACACACTGTGTTTCAAAACCCTACTGTATATCTACCTAGATTCTGTTGGCACAGGGCTTGGTACCTTTTAAAACCCTCACAATTTTCCCAGACTCTCCTTTGAGACTTTTGAAAAAGAAAAAAACTGCTCCACTCCTTGCGCATATCTGTGTTCAGTCTTGATATTGCTGATAAGGGATCATAAGAGGACTACCACAGAAGAGGGAGAGAGACAGTGAGAGAGAGTGGGGTGTCTTCTTTCATCTCCAATAGACAACCATGAGGAGAGAAGAGAGAGGGATTTCACTACGAGGAAGTTCAGAGTGGTATACTGTCGGAGACGCTCCCTGGGGAAGTTTGGCATGAGACGGAAAGAAGACTTTCAGCATTTATCCGAGTGGATTAACACCCACGCCATCTTGAGTATGTGCAAAGTAGGCTTGACGCATGAAATGCATCAAATGATACAGTATATTGAAGCAACTTTACATTTAAATGACGGTGTGCGTTTCAATGATTCCAAGTTCAGCTAACAGAAATCTCGTTAAGGAATTAGAATATCCGTATGAAGGAAAATTCCTTTACGGCAATGCGCTCACAAATCATCCTAAAAACATTTTGAGATCTTTAATATAGTGATATCTCACTTTATCACTGATAACCTTTGGCATTTTTGCTGTTATCAGAGATGTTTCACGTTATGTTGATCACAATTTTTGACATTATCGGCGATAGAGAGTATCTTCCTCTGCCTTTTGCTGCTTTTATAATTCAAAAGCGTTTTGTTGAGCTGATGGCTTTTAGAAGACTTGGAATGGAAAGATGTGTGCCGATGTAAGGGGCCGGTCACACAGACATTTGCGGCTGAATCACGGCCAGAAATTTCTGCATTTGAGGCGGACGCTATTGGACGCATTGAGATCGCCATTCAGACGAGATACAGCGGTGCTTAACACGAGGTCGGAAATTCGCGCGCAGGTGGCAGCGCGAAAAAGTTTTGCGCTGCTCAAATTTTCAGAGCGCGGGTACACAGCCTTTCACGAACGTATCGAGGCTGAACCACGGCCAGAAGTTTCTGCTGTTGGGCGCTGTTGGACGTTTGGAGACTGCCATATAGACGAGATACAGCAGTGCTTTACTCGCGGTCGGAAATTCACATGAGGTTGGCCGCGCGCAAAACTTTTGAGCTGCTCAAAAGTTTGAGCACGTGTTAAACCGCGTGCCGGACACGTGGTCAACACGAGGTAATGACGCGGAAATGACGCGGAACGACGTGCTCTGGCCGCGGCCAGGGCGTGGTTACACATGGGTAGGACGGGAAATTTCAGCGGGTAATCGTGGGTGGAGCATGGTAATAGCATGTTCTGTGCCTGTATCGCGGTGTTATTACGTGAAATTAGCGTGTTACGCATGTGACGGTCAAACGCCTTTCTCCGCGTATAAACAGCGCGAATGCCGAGCACACGTCAGTTGTGCTCGAGACGTCAAGGAGGTGAACATGGATCCCCGTCAGCGTAGTGACCTCGTCTTAATCCATTTTTATTTCTTGACATTTCTTTTCAAGATAATAAAATAAAAATGATGCCATAGCTTGAAATCTTGATCTTCACGGGACTGTGTCTTGTGCGGTTATGATTTCTACAGCCCGGTGCCGAGATTTGCATCCCCTCGCTACTACAACCACTTTTACCTCGTTTTATCTCACTTTTAGGGAATGTAATGGCGAACATATAACCAAAACCACTTCGTCTTGCATTTGTTGGAAATGTAATACAACTTAAACCATTCCGTCTTTGTTTTTGTTGTGAACGTAATCGAACGGTAAATCCCCCCCCCCTCGCGTGAACGCGCATTCTGCTGCGCTTCCAACGAAAGCGATCGTATTCTATATAAGACGCTTATTAAAACTATAAAGCGAGCTAATTATAACAATTGGGAGATCCTAGTCTATATAACGCGTTTATTTAAACAATAAAGTGCGATCGTATTCTACAAAATGCGTTTGTTAACGCGGATGAAAAAGTCACCAACGTCAATGCACGCTTACAACAAAAGCGATCGCAGCAGAATGCGCGTGCACGCGAGGGGGTGGTGGGGGTGGGGTTGTTGCGTAGGAGTCGGATTTGGGCACAACACCGGCTCGGGAGCTTTTATACCCGTGGTCCACACGAGAAAATGATGCAGAAATGATGCGATGAGGAAGCGGAACAGTCGCCGGCGTCTGTTTTGCGGGCATACCACCGATGAACAGCGGGTTGGCCAATTTTGCGCATTTTCCATCCCGGGCAACCACGGGCAAAAAAAAACGCAAAATTATAGCCGTGATTCAGCCGCAAACGGCTGTGTGACCGGCCCCTTACGTAGGTTTGTCAAGCTGTTTGTGTACCATTAAGACCGCAACGTTATTGACGCACACACAGATGCAGGCAAAAAAGGGGTGGGGCCACTGTTTAGCCAATCAGAATGCAGACCTTAATGCACAATGAAGTGAAACCGCGAAAAGTAAACGGTGGTACAATGAGGGATCAGTCCTTTTTGGTAAGTATTGAGCATTACCTAATTAAAATTAAACCAATCAAGCACTGTGATTCAAAAAGAATTCATACGTCACTCATACCTAGGCACAATCGTGGATGTTGCAGCAAATCTTGAAACCATTTGAGCCAATGATTGCCGAAGGTCACACAGTGTTCAAGTCACCAAATAAAGATGCAACACCATCCAAAGTTCTATATCTTATGATATAAATACCAGAATAAATTGAGATGGTTGGTGATTAAAATAAAAACCTAAAACATACAAACCACATTTTCACAATAATAAACAAAAAACTACTCAATAAACATTATTCACACTATTTTGTACATAGCATTGAAATCTGTTTTTAAATTTTAAATGTTATTTTTTTATACAGAACATGAATATAAACATAATTTTGGTAGGTTGGATCCCTTAACCACTAGGATTGAAGGGGCACCATTTATGCAGTGTGTCTTGGGCAAGTACAGCCTGGTGGTGCCCATCCCTTCCAGACCAACAAATGTTTCCACCCGGTATGACTAATAATATTTATTCTTTAGACAGTTACTTGGGAACGCATGCACAAGTTAGAAACAAGGTCAATTTGTAAAGGAACCTAAACAGACATATTTCCATTCACAGGGTGCCTGGATAAACTTCATTTATACCAATTATCTTGCCCCAGGAGGGCACTGAGACTTTACAGATTGAAAACAATTTGTATTTTTAAAAAAATATGCTGCTTTTAAATTTTACTGACTTAATACCTCTATATCACAATGTTGTAATTATTATAGATCTTATATATGTCTACCTGCAGTGCAGTGAACTCTCTAAAAGTATTCCGTAAGGATGCACCAAAATTCAAATTTGGGGCCAAAACTGTAAACTGAAAATGTGAAACGTTTATCCGGAAAACAAAAACTGAGCACCCCAAAAACTGAATAAAGAAATACATAATAAAGCTTGCACTGAATTGCTAAAAAACAACAACAATATAAAAGAATAAATACATGACAGGGATATTACTTGATGTAAATTTTTGGTGATCCACTTACTAAAATATAATAAAACAACAAAAAAAAGTATGACGTGCTTAAAAAAAAGGAGTAAGACAACCGAGTGATCCAAAAAAGTAAAACGATTGAAGGATCAGAAATACAAATTACACATAAGTTATTTTTTCTTTGAATAACAGGGCTGATTATAAGGAAATATGACTAGCTTGTAGCAGCTGCACTGCACAATTCTGTTCTTTTTTTTAACTCGAGATTTTTTAGCTTTTAGTGACAAGAAAACAAGAAAAAGAATGAATCGAATATCCGATTGGCAGTGCAGTAGTCAAGCGACAAAAAAATCACTTGCATATTCGCCAAAGTAAAATAACACAAAATTAGATTTTCAACATACATAGCTTAGCACCAATCAAATGACTTCAGGGACAAAACAGAATAAATGTCACAAAAAGTATGCGTTTACGGATTCAAACAGCTCAACTATACTAAGTTAGCTTTGTAAACATGTAAACATTAACAAGAGTTCACCTAGCTGCTAACAAAAACTGAGAAGCGGGGAGATACACAAACTGTTGAGGGAATATATTTTGGGTTACAACTTAGCATGGCTACTGTTTTGACGCCATAAAATAAATAAAAATAAGCTGTGCACAAACTCACCCTCTAGCGAAAGCCTAAACATCTTTTTTTTTTGGAAGCCTTGTATTTAGATTGTTTTTATTTCTTTCCGAAAATGAAAATGAACTAGAAGTTGTTTTTAGCATTTCTTCAGTACCGGAAAATCGGTGCATCTTAAGCAGTTACATTAACTTTATATCAGGTCAGGTAAAACAAAAAACAAAAACCGAGAGCACAACTTTTGCTTGACCTGTGTGTGGTATATTATTTTATTTTAACTCAAAACATTGGATATTTAGCCACCAATGGTTTGCGTTCTACTGAACAGAAACTACTTTTTATATGGTTCCAAAACAATTCTCGCAAGATTGCGACGTGTGGGCAATTAGTCGATCTCATTACAAACTATTATTCTGTTCTCTAAATGGGCCATTCATTTATCAAAATACAATTAAACAACCGCCACTTTGCATAGAATTAGTATCATGAGTTATTTTATTGAGGAATCAATTCATTTCCAGGCACACCACAATCAGGCTTCAAGGTTGCATGTGGGAGGTTCTGAGAGAAGTACTGAACAAGCTTCTCAGCCACACACAAAAGGCCAATCAGGCAATCAAACCAAGTACATGGAGTAAACAGTACTGCTTAATTTGTTCCAGGATCTTGCTCGTAGCTCGCATTGCTCGTGCGACGAGCATATTTTCAAATAATTAAAAACTAATCGGCCCGTTCCTTACCTCTCAAAAAGCATCCAGGTGAACCCCAGATAGAACACATAAAACGCATATACCTGATCATTTAAAAATACATCTGAATAATAATTAAGCATGAAAAGATACATTAATAAGATAGATCAAATTGTATTATCGAAATAAAATGAGTTCATTATGAGGAAGTAAAATAAATGGTGTGGCTTGTGCTGGAGGGGGGGGGCTACAATTGGGCGTGCTTATTATTGACACTGATATTTCAGAATCTGACAGGTATCGGTATTGGCCTATTTATTCATTTGACAGGTTGATTATTTGAGTTTTCTCATGCAGCAAGCTCTCTCTCGGCCTCAACATCTCTCCCCCCTCCTTCTCCCTTCTGCTACTCGCCCCGAACCTTCTGATTGGATGAGCAACTAGAGGCGGAGTCACTCAAGCAAAAGCTTTTCCGACGACACACAGAAAACAACCTAAAAATCAAGCTGGTGATAATATTGAGATCTTAAAAAGTCCGCGTGCCTTGCTGAAAAAGTCTGTGTGTGATTAAGACAGAGTAAAAAGTCGAGTTTTCTTGTCAGGGGGTGCACATTTGGGTAAGGACTGATGTATTAGCTGTTATCATAACATTCGTCATTCAAGTGTGTGTGATTGTGATTGAGAGAGAGCATATAAAGCACTCTACAGTGGAAGTGATCTATCTATCTATCTATCTATCTATCTATCTATCTATCTATCTATCTATCTATCTATCTATCTATCTATCTATCTATCTATCTAGTTAGTTGTGTTGACATTTTAATGTATGTACTGTAAAACGGTTTTGGGAGCTATTAAAAGTTTTCAAATACCGGTAGCTTTATACAAGTTGCTGCTGAGCCCAATTTCATTTACTGCTCGGTTCGTTTTTGGAAGATAAGTCGTCTTAGTTGTGATTACATTTTATTCTAACAGTTTCAGAGAGATATTGATGTTTCAGTTAATTTACAACAAATGTTGTTTGTTTCTTTTCAAAATGGATTACGCAAATGTTTAAGCTTTTATACCAAATTAATCTCGGCCTAAAATATTGGTTATCGGCCTCCTCCTAATACCAATAAGTGGTATCGGTATCGGCCCAGGAAAAAAATATTGGTCGGTCCCTAGTAGTGATGGCACATGACTTAATGATACGAAAGCACTTGCTGTTCACTGCCTAACTTCCAAAATGTTACGGAAAAGCGTAAGGAAAGTGTCATTAAAGAGAGCTGTCTCACAACCAGTCAACCGCTTATCTGAATGAGGAATTTCCATTTCACTTAGCTAGCAATTCTTTAATCTCCTTTGTAGACGGCAGCTTCTCTGGTTGGTCCATCTGTTCGCTGTTCTTTTGCAACAGAAATATAACCTCCATCGGATCTATATTTTTTCCGCGGATTAGTGATCGGCACTCGCTGCTTGCTAATTGTACTCCTTGGCTTGGTCACTCACACAAACACCGTGCTCCTGTTTTTCGATTATTTATTACCTTGTTTTAATCATCGTTCTGCTTTTTTTAACAGGCATCTTACAGGTTCCCTTTCCAGAAGTCATAAAGAACTAAGTACACATAACGTCACAAATGCAAATGCTATAAAATGTGATTAAAGTGACACGATCAAAACAAACGTGCTGCAAAATACAGGTACCCTAAAGCTACCAAGGACGTGAAGGGTGCCTGTAAACAGGAGGTGCATGCGCAAACTAGACCGAGTTGATTGCGGTGAGCCGTCAAGAGCATTGAGCGGTCTCCAGTGGTAGCCAATGAGACTGCTTGTGAACTGGATTTTATTTTGTAAAGTGAAAAATATTTTGGTTTGAAAAAAGAAAAAATGTGGATTGAAATTCTCCTGTTTAAAGGAGCTTGCATAAATAGGTACCACTGTAGTATACTTTAATGCACTACACACAATGATGCTTGTATAATATTTGCAATTGCATGTGTACCAATCATTGCATGTTAACACTATTTGCCAAGATCGGTCATCCAGTTCGCACTCAATGACTGTCACATTATCATGGTGATCACTTTTTTCTATGTGTTTGTTGATGGTGCTGTGGCCTTGCTTGTGTCAAGCACTTGTGTATGAAATGTGCAATGAAAATAAAATATCTCTGCCTACAACTCCAATCAGGTCAGACTGTCAACATGTTATGTGTTAGACCTTGAAGAACCACATGGCCATATAACTTTCTTGATGAGAAGCTGGGATCTCATTCAAAATCAGCTTACTCGATCTTTCTAAATAATGTTCGTTTTGGGCATAATTATATTCAGTTTGACATTTTGGAAGCAAAAGATATTTCTTTTATTTGAATACTGAAATGAGTCACAGCATATACAGTCATGATTGTATGAATTTTTCATCTAGAGCCTGTTTGTTATTTCAGTCATTTATAACTCCTTCACTTATATGGTCGTAATGAATTAAGTTCATTATTATTCATGTGCTTGAGTGTAATTATTAACTTATTGACATATCTTTATTGAGTACCGTGTGTTTTTTTTTTCGTTACTGGTATGTTCTATCACATTCCTATAATTTGTCCATGAACTTAAAAAAAATTGCATCTTTGCTGTGCTCATTGATTAAGATTGATAGATCTGTGCGTAGTCTATAAACTACTCTTTATTTTTATTTATTTTTTTAGCAAGGCAATGTTTCACTTTTCTGTATTAAACATCTATATAAAGATAGCAACAATATGTTTGTGGGGTGGCAGTAGCTCAGGAGGTAGAGCGATCGTTTTAGGATTAAGGGATACCAGTTCGAATCCCGGCTTATCCGTGTTACATGTCGAAGTGTCCTTGGGTAAGACATTGAACCCCCAGTTACCCCCAATAAGCAGGTTAGCGCCTTACATGGCTGCACAGATCACGGCCGTTATTGGGAAATGTGAAGCACAATGCAAAGCACTTTGGGAAGTCATTGACTTGAAAAGCGCTATATAAATGCAGATCATTTCATTTCATTTCATTTCATTTCATTTCATATACTGGTAGTTTGTAATCAATTGGCAATAAATACATATAAGTATTGATTGATTGATTGATTCGTGATTCGTTTGTCAAACAGTCCCTACATTGTTTTAAGCGTTTTTTGGTCTGCAATTAGGTAAAGGCTTTGAGTTTGATCAATAATTGCCATTCACTGTCCACTCAAAGGGCTTATATGATAGCAGGGATTGTTTTCCCACTACCTCTAAAGTTTTTCCTTAATATCCCCGCCTGCCTCCCCTGACTGCACGTCACTGGATTTTTGTTTTATACATTGACATATATGTTCATGAAATTGCCCAATTATTTAATAAAAATATGTCAAAATCTTGGCCCGACAAAAGCATACTGCAAACATGTTAGGTATTGAACACCACGGAGCTTTTTCCTGTTGCAGGCAAATACATGTACTTTCCGGATGAAATACTAGATAGATCACCTGGAAAATATAAAAAGCTACTTAGCGAGTGATTAATTCTCTTTATGCAAGAATACACTGTGAGAATATAACTTATATATATGCATAACTTTTATGTATAATTTTATATATATATATATATATATATATATATATATATATATATATATATATATATATATATATATATATATATATATAAAACACATTGTGAGTTATACTTTTATTTGATGATGCCAAATGTCATTGCACCCACTTTTATTGCACTACGTTGCAATGCACTAATCTTCATTGCATTATCATTAGCACAACTTAGTTTTTCGAAGCACCATTTTGATTGTGTAATTATTATTGTTTTGGCCTATGTATTGTGATAGTCTGCTATCTTGTATCTCTTCAAAGTCTTTGCATTACATGTTTACCCTGGAGTGCAATGTCTAATCTCGTTGCACAGAACGTTTCACAACGTTCACATCAATGATAATACAGACAATTCTAATTCTAAATAGCATTTTTGCCCAGCAGAGGACAATTTGATCACTATTTTGGCAATTGCTGTCGTTGTTAAAACCCAGATGCTTCCAGGCCTGCCAGCAGCTGGCTGAGCACCAGGTTTCCTCTCACGAGTGAGGCTCAGAGTGACCACAACTCACAGCCTGTAAAACTGTGCTGATGGCAAGAATACTCACAACATCCATCAACCCACTGCATGCACTGCACTTATCATTGACGCGTTGAGTCATCATTTAGTGGAGGTTATCGATCAAGTTTCTGTGATTAACACAAGCAATGGATCAGTGCTGATGAGTCATTTAAAATCATCTTGAGAGTGCATGTAACAGGCACGTTATGTGCCGCTTATTGTTCCGTTCAGAAGGCGCCTCAAGCAACTTCATATTTATCAGGGAGACCTGATGCACAAATGTTGCATGTTGACAGTTCCATTATAAGGTCTGACCCTCATATAAGTGATTTTGCCCAACAGTCACGGGTCCACCGACCTGAATCATCTTTTTATCAACCAAGCTTCCATTTCTTCCTAAGGAATTGCACACATTTATGATTGCTACCTGAGAATAATGCATTGAGGTTCGAGTTAGGAAGGTCAATTGGAGCAACGAGGCTGTTGGAATATATGGTATCAATTTGCACTTCATTTTCACATATCATGACTGTTATCTCTTTTAATAGAGAGAAAGGGAGTCATATTTATTAAATGTATTCGCGGTAGAGTTTGTAATGGGCATTTCTGGGTCTGCTGGAATCAGTTTGATGGTAATGGAGACCATCACAGTGATTTGCCCTTTTTAGGAAATGTTTGTTTATGTACCTACCAAAATCGGAATAGAGTTGCAAAGCTCGTTTAGACAACCATCTTTTTTTTTTTGTCTAAACTACAAAAATTATAAATCTGATGGACTTGTATTGAAAATAATCTTGAGTGGCATATTTGAGACTCCCACATTTGGAGAACGTAACTTCTTTTAGACCAAGGCTTGGCAAACGTTTTGATTCGCGGGCTGCAATGGCTTAAAACAGTGGCAGAAGAGCCAGAAGGAACAAATATATGTATTTGATTATTTTTTTAATCTTCCAATATAGTCTTCAAACCGATACCTTGGCAACGCGTGAGGGAAAAAAAAGGTAAATATAGGTATATCAAGTTCTTGACATATTTCTTATTTTTGGCCTTAAGCCAGTACTGGAGAGGGATGGGACCACCATACTGTATTTGCCCAAGACACACCACAGGAACTGATTCAGTTATGTCTCTTTTTAAGGACTTAATATGATAATACTATATGCAATGAAAGCTCAGAAGTATTTTTTCTTTTTCATAAAATATATAAATGTCTTGATAGATACATGTTGGGGACACTGGGGACAAGAGTGGAACAAAATCGACTTGACTTGACACTAACTCTCAAAAAAGATGGATGAAAACGTTTCAAGTTTGCTGCCAAAGTTCTCTTTTACAAACCAAGTTTTCTGTTTTGTGCAGTATGGCCCATAAAACATTCAATTGTTAAGAACAAAATTCCCTTTGACTTCCACTGTAGGGTACACGTGTTTTCAATTTTGATATCTTAAAAACAAGGAATGCACCAAATATTTGATGCAGAAACTCGAACAAAATAAAATATAACAATGAAAATACATTAAAATACATGATGAAAAATTATGTTGTGATCTGTAAGTTCGGCCAAACATTTCACATTTCCGATATTAAGCATTTCTAGTGTATCGCGATTTAAAACTGGATCTGAGCATCCCACCACTGTTTACATTTTTAATATTTTGATGTTTTCCCCTTAAGGTTTTCAGCTTAATCTCAATCGAGCATTTGTTTGAAAACATAAAATAAAAATAACAGTTTGCATGTTCCTGTCATGCTTAGTCAATTCCTTTTTTCTCTTCAGTCTGATCTCGACCATGTTTGAATGTCATATTCCCCAATGCCTGTGTTTTATTTGCTTATTTAATTGTGTTTTTAATGCTGTTGTTGTTGTTTTTTTTATGGTTCAAGCTCCTTTGTTTGCTATTGTTTAAGAAAAAAATCCTACATTTTGCCCTTTCGGAGCCTTGTTCCTTGGTCCACGTGCGTTTCGCTGCCAGCCAACCATTCCACCATGTCTTTTTGTTGTCCCTACATCTCTAGTGATGTTTTTCTATTAGTGTTTTCACGCCTACCTGCCTTTTTGCCTCACAAACAATCTGTTTATCCTGTGGGATGTGTCAAGACAAAAATGGTGACTGAGGAGGAAAATGGCTGTCTATGGAAAACAATGGGCTCTTCTTAGGACTGTAGATAATGGTGTTTGCGTTTATTTTTATGTTTTGGAATTAAGCAGTGTTGGGAGTACTGCTTTACAAAGTAATGCATTCCTGGAATGCAGTTACTTTTCTCTGTAACAAGTACTCTAACACTTTATCAATACAACTTTGTTACTCATTTGTCGTTACATCATTTTGCGTTACTCTGCTACTATGTATAAGCAGTTCAAGAATCAAGATGACTTCTGAGCTTTGAATGTGTAGAGGTGTTTCGGTTTAGTGTAGGCTTACAATTTCTCAAGATTGCACAGAGGGTTTAGGGCTTCCACAGGTTCATGTTCAATTTCTTAATGTAAGTATATACAATCATTCTTGACTAGATTACTTTCAGAGTAACGTGCTACTTAGTAATCTTAGTAATATGAGCGGTGAGGCAATTACTTTTAAAATGAGATCACTGTAACTATGTTTTTTTTTCCAGAAACGGGCCCAACATTTGTTCTAAGTGAAGGTCAAATGAACTATTGGGTGAGAGGCTTAATTTTGGCGAACCTTTACCCTTTGGAAGTTAGACCGTAAAGGTTTATACTCAAACTACATACATCACTTTCTATGTTCCTCTTAACGCCACTGCCTGTCACTTTTCTTCACAGCGGAGCAGATGATGATAAAAATTCAGACCTTTTATTCCAGCACTAGTCTGATTTTACCTTTTTATCCTTCTTTTGGGAAAGCTTCTAATGTGCCTCCATGGCTTTTTCATACCAATGAAATATGACAGCTACAATGAAGTAGAGCACAGCACTGAGTTTTTACCATATTTCTTACTCTGCCTAACGGTGTGTAACCATCAGTATTTCAAAAGGAATCAGGCAAGGGGGGAATGGAAAGAGATCGCTAGAAGCAGGAAAATGACACTAGTGAGCCAAAGCACAAGTTGAGCATGATTGTTCATCTGCCAGATAAAATTAGACCCTGATAAACTGGCACATTACTGATGGGCTGGATTACATACAAGAATAATGGACCTAATGTATTTCGGTTGTAATATTTGGCATTAATGGATGCACCGTCAAATGTTGTAGTTTGGAAATAGTATCTGTACCCCTTAGTGCATAGGTCAGTGATGGGCAAACTACGGCCTACAGTGTAACGTAGCCTTAATTTGCCTACCCCTCACATGGGTTCTGGGCAAATTATACAAAAGCATGTATTAGTGTTTAGTTAATCAATCTGATATATATTAACATCCAAAAGAATACACATTTTTATAAATACCAGCCTTTTGTAAGGCATTGGGAACTATGACGACTGATTAACATCTTGAGACCTACAGTTTTGTGATTTGAAATGCAAATTTATAATTGGAGGGACAAAAAAACACAATTTAGATGTGATTTGAAGGAACAATGATTTCTGCAACAAATGTTCTCAGTTTCATACATGTGTTATGTTTTTCATGTAAATACAGAAAAACTAGTGAGATTTGCTAATGTCTCAAAAGTTGAGTGTTGATACCTTAATGCGTCAGAAAGATAGCGTGTTAGCATTCATCAAAACGACTGACTTATATTACAGCACCGCCCACTAGTTGGCAGCAGATAATGGTAATTACACCATTACAGCAATAGGTTGAAATCAAATCTCACAAGAATCATCCTACCGTTTTTGCAATATAATATTAAACGTTGACAGCAGTTACATCAGTAAAATTAGCAATGGAAATAAAACCCACAGAAAAAATTGCAGCCAACAAATTGGTTTTTAGCAACTCAACTCCTGAGCGCATAATAGCTTGCCTCATTGCAAATTGTTTTACCACACACATTCAATTTTACATCAACTGTTTACTCTCGAACAAAAAAAGAAGTCCACCAAATAAGTACATCAGTACAAAAATACATCATTATGCAGTATGGTAACACACTAAATGAGTTATAAAATAAATAGAGGAAAAACGGGTCAAAACAATATTTTAAACTGCTTATGTAAACTGCATGAAGCAAATAAATTGAATATTTTAATGAATGCTTGATGTGTTGATCATTGATTTATTTTTGATCTCATGGAGGTTTTTTGTTTTTAGTAATAATTTGGAGAGTTCACAGATTAAATATGGAATAATGTTGGATGAATGTAAACATAAAGCAGTAATATTTTATTTCAATGCTGTTCGAACGTAATATGAAATTTAACATAGATGTATTGGCATGTAAATATTGCAATCTGCTTGTCCAAATTTTAGAAAAGGAAAAATCACAAAATGAAAAAGATAATAATAATAATGGTTATTTTCTGCAACAATCATCTCATTCAAGGGTGGGCAAAATACTCTTCGGGACGGCCAAGATTTTCAATCCGGCCCACTTAACATAATTAGAAACATACAAAATGTTTTTGTTTTTTATGTTGATTTGGATGCGGCACGGCAGCTGGGTGCGAAGGTTCAGGGTTCAAGTCTAGCTGTCGCAGCCTCCCCCGTGTGGAGTTTGCATGTTCTCCCCGTGCCTGCGTGGGTTTCCTCCGGGCACTTCGGTTTCCTCCCACCTTCCAAAAATATGCATGTCAGGTTAACTGGCTGGGCCAAATTGTCCCTTGGTGTGAGTGAGCGAGTGAGTTGTCCGTCTCTGTGTGCCCTGCAACTGGCTGGCAACCAGTTCAAGGTGTCCCCTGCCCACTGCCCAAAGATAGCTGAAATGGGCTCCAGCACCCTCGCGACCCTACTGAAGATAAGCGGTGCAGATAATGGATGGATGGATGTTGATTTGGTGCGACTTTTTTGCCCGGAAAACTCCGCCAGCCTCAACAATGTTTAACCAATCAAACGTAGCAGCCTCGTCACGTGACCATATTTAACTTCAGCGGGGGACATCTTGTTTATAGATGGAACAAATGGAAAATGTCGCTTAGCAATTCAGACAATGAAAACACAGTAAAGGAGGAGCATGTTCCCCTTAAAAATGGTGCCAAACATCAGCTACAATATGCAATGTCTCCTTAGTTTGAGTTCATGGGCTAGCTTGTTGTTCTGCTCGCAGAGCTTAAGATCATGAAATGATCAGTATTGGGGCTTTAAATGTGCCGCTTGGTGCTGCATGTGCTTAGTTCATTTGAGTTATACAATTTTTATTGTACTGTTTATTAAAGTACTTTACGTTGATTATTTTAATTTACTTTTAAATTAAATGTATTTTTTGTTGATTGGATGGACTTTGATAATTTGATGATCTGATTGGTTGTTTAAAAAAAAGAACGACGTTGCTACTGTTACTCAGTACTTCAGTAATTTTTTCACCAAGTACTTTTTTACTTTTACTTAAGTAAGCATTTGAGTGACTACTTTTACTTCTACTTGAGTCATATTGTTCTGAAGTAACAGTACTTTTTGTCTATACTCACTCGCTCACTCACACCAAGCGGTGCAGGGCCACCAGGTTCTGCAACAGCTTTGTCCCCCTGGCCATTAGACTGTTAAATAATCAATCACACACACAGTAAGCCTACACAGCTGCTAATCTGTACATCTGTGTGTTTTGTTTTTTTGCACAACTGGCAGTTCTCTTATACCTAGCCACTCCTTTGCACATCTGTTCTCCTCTGCACTATCGTACTCCAATGTTATTGTTGTCGTATAGTGACTTGTTTACCTGACTGCCCATTTTGCACATCTGGTTAGCTGCTCCTCTTGCACTCCTTGCACTACTGTATAATACTATACATAGCTATAATTATTTAGTATATTATTATTACTTCAATACTCCAACTCAATACAACATTTTATTTATATCTTTACATTCAAGAAAACTGTGCGGGTCAGATGTATCGACATTTCGTTCTGTATACACGTGTACAAGAATGACAATAAAGTATATCTGAATCTGAATCTCTCTCTGACTTTTACTTGAGTACATTTTCTGGGCTACTCTTCCCACCTCTGGATTCAACATAATCATTCCCAAATTTACAATAAACCATTTTTTAATGTGGATAGGATATCAGTTTTTCCCCCTATACTTGCTATTTCTTCTTCATCGCACACCCTGTCTCATGTTTTACTCAATTTACAACTGCCCGAGCAGCGGTGATACTAGTGTTAAAAACGAAAAAATTCAAACAGTGCAGACGTGACCTTCTATCACTTGAAGCGAAACATGTTATCCCTTTTTGTATCAACTAATTGTTGTAATTCATGGGGGTCACTAAATGTTGACATTAAGCACGAAAAAAGAAGAATCAAATATCGGCGGGAGATTAACTTTGTGCAGCAAAGACTAAATATAGACAAGATAATGTCTGTGTGGCAGGAAGCACAGCATACATTCGTAGTAAGAGGCAATACCCCTGAGGGGAAACCACTTTATGGTGCTAGTCTTGCTCTTTACTTCACCTTTGATGTGGCAAGCTCTAGCATAGCATTGAGTGTCTTTAAATATGCATAACTTAAAAAATTGGGAGCTTTAACTTTATGGTGCTTGACTGTGCTACCTTTGTATAAAATACTGTTATCCCGTCAAGATGATACATTCATGAATATTTGATATCCACCATACAAAATGGCATGAAGGATATAAATACAGTCACATTGATGAGCTGTCAGAAAGGAAGTGGACAGTGGACAAATTAAAAGACCAAGATACTTCACCTGTAACTATGTAGACTAGAGCCTGTTGCTTGGGCTCCCAGATTGTGCAAAAAGATAAATACTGGTAACATTGGCCGGAAAATTCAAACTGGATCATATGAGCGTGCAGGGCGAATATAACTATATTTTCCCATAGTTTCAGGACTAGAATTCATGATAATGTGAGTTAGACTAGGCTAACAGAGGCAGTTTGAAAAGTAAATCATACTAGCTCTTCAAATATACACTCAGACATGCACAACTATATTCTTACACACAATACTATACTATCTCACGCACACCACTATACAGTAATTCCTCGGTAATCACGGTTAATGGGGACCAAAACCACCCGCGAAAAGTGAAAATCAGCGAAGTAGCGACGCCCCTTCAAAATTGCTTTTTTTTTTTTTTTTTAAATTATTTTATTTTATTATTATTATGTTTTAGAACTGCGAAGCTCTGAACCCGGGAATGTGGAACCACGAAGTAGCGACGCCCCTTCAAAAATGCTTAAGAAAAAAAAAATAATAATAATAAAAAAATATTTTATTTTATTATTATTATTATTTTTTAGACCTGCGAAGCTCTGAACCAGCGAAAGTGGAACCGTGAAATAGTGAGGTCCCACTGTACTCCTCTTTGTTCTAGTTCTCTCTCTCTCTCTCTCTCTCTCTCTCTCTCTCTCTCTCTCTCTCTCTCTCTCTCTCTCTCTCTCTCTCTCTCTCTCTCTCTCTATATATATATATATATATATATATATATATATATATATATATATATCTCATCTCCTCTCATCAGCCGTACCGCTTATCCTCATTAGAGTTGCGGGGTATATATATATATATATATATATATATATATATATATATATATATATTGGTCGTACTCTTGATTTTTGCTTTGAAAAACTTGTTTTAATAGAAATAGTTCATATACATGTTGTTTTTAAATTGTAATGTTTACACTATATGTACTTGGATCTCATTTGCGAAATATTGTGCAATGGAAGGTATTCTAGCTGTCTTGTTGACATTGTCAAATGTACTTGTATTTTTGTCACATTGCAACTTTTTGGTGGTTTGCCTCTCATGACTTTTGTTGTGAAACAGTGATTGCATTAGAATTATTCATGTTTTCAAACAGTTAAATGTTTTAACATTTTATTGTTTATACTATTTGCACTTTCTTCCTTTATTTTCAAAATGTTGGATTAGTTTCCCAGTAATTACCACCTCTTTCACCGCAACTGTGGCTCCAATTCAATTATTTAATTCAAATTATTTTAAGATGAACCCTTCATTATTTTCAGCACCAAAACTACGACCATCCACTGAAAACCAGTAATTCTCTAATGGGGGACACAAAAGCTCTACATTGGGTTTATGAGATTTGAGAAATTACCCTATATTCAGTATGCTACCCACCAAAACGATTAACTCCAAGAATAGACCCATCCACTACATGTGTTCTTTAAAAGAAGTGTTTTCAATATTTTATAACGGAACGGTTTATTTTGTGTTATTGCATGATGTTAGAAAGATTCAGTTCTGGTAACCACACTCATTTTCCAATCATGCGTGCCAATCGGACGTGTGCACATGTGCGCCTCTTTCTCTGGAGATGGCCCACAATTTTATGCTTCGATGGATGACAATAATTTAAGCTTCCTGATATGCAGTTGCACTTAATTAGACTGTCACGAGTTCCAGGGCAGCGTCAAGCTTACGAAATGACTGGGGGGATAGCAACAGATTGGATTCAGGCGACTAGTCCTGTACAGTAATGCTTTAAGTGTCTTACAACAAGATTTTGCAACATGACACCAGCAGCATTCAAATAGAGGCAACTAAATTCTGACTCAATTGGATTTAATTACCTCTTTTTTATGTTGCTTAATTACCTGTTATTCCTTCCATGCCATGCCATGCCATTCTAATATATTTCCAGAAAGATTGTTCCTGAGTGCCAAAACATAAACATAGTGTTTTTGTTTGTTTGTTTTATTAAAAAATATATATTTATTATAGAGGGTTAGGAGCAGCTCATCAGTAAGTATGAAGCCCCTGGGAATGAACATGAACATGTCCCCAAACGCCTTAAATTGGAAAATCTAATTTGCTTAATGGGATTAGTGATGTTTCATTGGTTATATCTTCCTTACTCTCATGCACAGGGGTATCACATTCATTTTAGCTGGAGGGGGTCACATGGTTGGAAAACCAATATCACGGGGGACAGACTAGTCGTTTAAAGACATGAAACGTGTGACTTAGCTGGAGGGTTGGCATCGTTTCGGAGGTTCACAATTAAATTACGATTTAGTAATGAAAGATATTATTATAAAACAATTACTGAGGGGTTTTTTGTCCTTTTTGTCCTTCACTACAGTTTGATCTCTTGTAATGTTTATCAACTGTGCATTTGTAAGAAAACAAAGCAAAACAGCGATTGAAATCACTTCCACTACACTTTATTCAATTCAGGGAGACTCATGCAGACTGCAAAATACGCATAGAAACACTAAAATAAATGATTGATTGAATACTTTTAAAGTTTTTCTATTTCTTATTTTGTATTAATATGTTTACATGAATATGGGAACGTTGCTGCTAGATTTAGTGTATATTTTTAAAATAATTCAAAGTGTCTTTAATGACAGTCAGGTGCACATTTTTAAATGTTGTATTGTTTTTTTTATTGCCTTAAACAGTGCATCAGTGACCTTTGTTTTAAGTAAAATGTCAACAGAATGTGCTTCCTCAAGGTTCTCTGATTGATTAATGTGGTCAGCAAATACAGGTACAGTGGATGCTTTGCAATTGACACCTGGCTTTGGGTCATTGAGTGGATATATTTAAAACTGAAAGTCATTGTTGGATGGGATGTGGCTAATATTTCTCCTGTGCTTCTCTTATTGTTATCTTGCTGGTCGCATGAATTAATGTGGCGTGCCATCAGTTTGACACATGTGGTGTGGTACAAATCATCTCCATGTCTTTGTGTTGTGAGTAATTGTATTTTTATCGGTCGATGTGGCACAACATCCTCTTTGATTTTCTCAAATTATTTATCTTTCTCGTCATTTCGTTCTTTAGTATCATCAAATCTTTCTTAATCATATTTTTTCTCGCTGCAAATCTGCCAGCTGCCTTTTTATTTCTGTAATTTATTCCAGGCATTTTCTCAATTCTGTTATCCATCTTTAATAATCCTTCTTTCATTTCATTCATCATAACCTTCAACCCAAAGTCCAATTGCTTCAATCTGATTTTATCAAGTCCCCTTTGTACATTTTCAGGGTCCGTGCAGGTGCTTGAAATCCTTGAAAATGCTTGAATTTAAATGTTGTGTTTTCAAAGTTTAAAAAAAATGATTTGAATTTGAATTGAAGTGCTTGTAATTGCTTTAAATTGTCGACATGTTTCTTGGAAGACAGAATTGATAGACCACACATTTAATGAACATATAAAATAAGTCTCCCTTAAAATTACGCAGACATGCTTGCTCTGGTAGCTTCACTTTGCTGTTGTATTTATTTTCCGTTGTCATTAACGGCAGCTGGTGTTAGTTTGTATGGTGTTGTCCTTTGAAGTGCCCCCTATTGGTCACGCCCAAGAGGACAGGTGGATACCACACCTAAACAAAAAACTATGAGGTTTATATAAGTGCAAGGATTACGTATCAATTTTCAACATTTATTATGGATTATATATTAAAAAAAATAGTTTCCAAGTGGTAAGTTGTAATAGGAATAACTTCTTGAAACTGAAAATGTAAGTAACATATTACCGTCATTTTTACCCAACACTTATATGGGGAGAGATTTGTCTTAAATATTTACAAACATATTGTTTAGATACACACATATATTTGCCATTTGCACAAGATCTATAGATCATCTATAAATCTTAATAAATGCACATGCAATATTAATAATTGCAAATGTAAATCGCAGATATATTTGTGAATCTGCAAACGACACAATTCACCCCAGATTTATCCGTTGAATGGTACTGGATAATTTAAGAATTGAATTTGAAAGTCCTTAGAAAGTGCTTGAATTTGGCAATGATTTTCCTTTGGTAATGTATTTTTAAGTTAGTTAAAAAATAAACACATAAATAAATAACTAAGCAATAGCACAAAGGAGGGAGAATAGAAAACTCAACGGAGCAAGTGTGAGAAGAGTCCTTTCTAATGAGTCTCTGGAAGTGAAGTACTAATACTCCTGCCACAACTAATCACATTAACAATAATGATAACAAAATGAATACATCTTGATTCAATTAAGAATCATTTATTACTAAAACTGTTAGAAAATGCCCTTTTGGAACACAAAAGCTTCTTTCGGCAGCCGAGCACACCAATTTGCACTAAACGATAAACAGAAAAATAGTCATTTACTATATCATTTCTAATTTTTAAACCGCACTGCACCTCTCTTTAAAGCTTCTGTAATCTTAGTGGAATGACTTGATAATGGCAAACCGAGAACATTATATTATTTTCACGCTCTTGAAGTAACTCTAAGATTGCTTTCCTCCGTTGATTCTGTAACCCATCAAAAGACAAAACAGTTAAAAGCCCTGAAAAATCTCATTAAAAAGTCTATTTGCTTCATCTGTGTGGCTCAGTGAGGAGGTTGATTGCATTTTAGTACTTCATTAATATCTGAGTATGTGTACAAAGATAAAGGCAAAGCTTTTTCATCAAACTACTTGGGCCATTTGAGTCCCAGGAGCAAAACATAGTTATTAAAAGTGTATGTTTTGCGCAAATGCAGGGCATCTCTCAGTGCACCATGTTAAAGCATTAAAACAGATTCACCATACACATCCACCAACAGGCAAATAGTTCAACTTTGTCTTGATCTACAATAAAAAACAAACAAAAAGTGCTCTAAAGGCAGACATTTTTTAGATTTTCTTTTACTAATAATAATTTAATAGTTTAGTAGACACGCAAAATCAAGAGATAATATATCAATGGAGCGGCACGGCAGCTGGGTGGTTAGTGTGCAACCCAATGGTGCAGAGGTTCAGGGTTTAAGTCTAGCTACCGCGGCCTCCCCGTGTGGAGTTTGCATGTTCTTCCTGTGCTTGCGTGGGTTTCCTCTCCGGTTTCCTTCCACATTCCAAAAACATGCATGTCAGGTTAATTGGCCGGTCCAAATTGTCCTTAGGCGTGAGTCAATTGTCTGTTTCTGTGTGTCCTGCGGCTGGCTGGCAACCAGTTCAGGGTGTCCCCTGCCCACTGCCTGAAGATAGCTGGGATGGGCTCCAGCACACATGCAACCGGACTCAGGATAAGCGGTGCAGATAATGGATGGGTATGTCAATGGATTTTGAACTTAAAAAGAAGGTAAAAGAGGACTGTACAACAATCCTCAAATTTCCAATCTTTTCTACAGGTCATACCTTGAGCCCTTTTTTAACTAAATCTTCTAGTTTACAAAAAGAAGATCTGCCTTAAACAATGTGGAAAATAAAGAGCAGCAACATCACTGGCCAACAGTGACAATGTTGTAAACAGTGCGTAATAGTCAAAATAATGAACAGCTGTGGGGAATAATAGTCCATATAAAAAAACAAACCACTGCAATCCCCTTTACAGGTGTTACTCTCAAACTACATCATAACAGAAAATAATGTTGCTTCTTTCAAGATTCTTAGGGGTGAAATCACAAAAATAAAATTTAAAACATAGTACTGTAACTATGTCCCATTCGAAAAAAATTGAGAATATTTGATTAAATGTGATTTTATTTCTTTACCCACTAGGGGGTATGGATTCAGTATAGATGGATAGATAGATAGCTAGCTACATAGCTAGATAGCTAGATAGATAGATAGGTACGTGTCCCACCAAAGATCCACATTCACGCTGTTGCTTTGGCCGCACTTGGGGGAAATGCCTTTTTCTCCACAATGGATCTGACGTCAGGCTACTACAATGTCCCCTTGCACCCTGACGACAAAAAGTACACGGCATTCTCCTCACCATTCGGCCTTCACGGGTACAACCGGCTCCCTCAGGGACTTTGCAACAGCCCAGCAACATTTATGAGGATGATGATGTCAATATTTGGTGATCAGAATTTCATGAGCCTATTATGTTACCTCGACGATCTGATGGTGTTTGCCCCCACAGAGGAAGTTGCACTCCAACGCCTGCAGATGGTGTTTACTCGCCTTAAGGAACACAACCTCAAGCTCGCACCCAAAAAGTGTTTTTTCCTCAGACGGACTGTGAAATTTCTTGGGCATGTCATCAGTGAGGATGGAATTCGGACTGACCCCGAGAAAGTGAGAGCGATAAATGACGTACAAGTCGCTGATCTAATGGAGTCGGATGGCAAGACGCCATGCCCTAGTAAAATCAGATCTTTTCTAGGCATGGTGATGTATTTCCAAAGCTTCATTGAAGCATGTTCTGCGAAGGCAAAACCTCTGTTCAGGCTCACATCTGAATCTGGAGACAAGCATAAGTGCAAGAGAGCCCGCAAGAAAGGTCAAGTGAAGCTGACGCCTGCAGATTGGTCCGATGCATGCCAGAACGCCTTTGAAACACTGAAGCACGACCTCGTGACAGGTGTCACTCTGGCCCACCCAGATTTTGATGCACCGTTTATTCTGGCTGTCGACGCATCCTTTGATGGGATTGGAGCAGTCCTGTCACAGCTGCCACCTGGTGGAAAAGTAGCCAGACCAGTCGCCTTTGCAAGTAAGACGCTCTCTCGCTCCCAGCTCAACTACCCTGCACACAGGCTCGAATTTCTTGCCTTGAAATGGGCGGTATGTGATAAATTCAGCCATTGGTTGAAAGGAAGACACTTTACCACGTGGACCGACAATAACCCACTTACATACATTTTGACCAAACCAAGACTTGATGCGTGTGAACAGCGGTGGGTAGCGAAGCTAGCTGCATACAATTTTGACCTGAAGTACATTCCCGGCCCAAAGAACATCGTAGCCGACGCTCTGAGCCGTGAGCCATTTGTACGGTCATGTGTGGGTCATCGCCTTGTTACCGAGCCCTATACTTCGCTCTTGGACCAAGTCAACAGGGTGAACAACAGTACTGTGCAAGAGGTGTTCAGAGTATCCAACAATTGTCACGCTGTTGTAGACGAGAGTGCTGGGACATCAGACGAGTCAGTAAAAAGGGCAATTCCATCAGGCTCCAATGGTTCTGTGACATCAGAAGAGGTTGCTGCTGTCTTCAGTGCTCAGTCCACTGGTGGCGTGGGTCAAGTGATGGGAACAGATGCCAACTTCAATCTTCTGCAGAAGGGAGATCAGTCAACGGCACTCCCACAGAGTCAGCTTGTTGGTTTACAAGAACAGGACAACACAATAAGCAGAACCATGTACTTTGTGCATAGACACAAGAGACCTACCAGGCGTGAGAGAGCTGTCGAGTCGCCTAGTGTGATGAAACTACTGAAGCATTGGAGCAGACTCACCATACAGAATGCCATGCTCTACAAAATAAGGAAAGATCCTCACATGGCCAAGAAAATCTTCCAGTTTGTGGTGCCTGATTCATTGAAACAGAAAGTCCTTCAAGGTTTACATGACTCAGCAGGTCACCAAGGCCAGAACCGTACTTTGTCTCTGGTGAGGCAACGATTCTTCTGGAATGGCATGGAACGTGATGTTGTGAATTATGTCAAATCCTGTCAGCGCTGTGTAGTAGGGAAAACACCGGAACCACACAACCGTGCACCACTCAAGAACATAGTCACCTCTGAGCCTATGGAGTTGGTCTGTATAGACTTTTGGACTGCTGAGCAAGAGAACAAGTCTGTAGATGTCCTGGTCGTAACTGATCATTTCTCCAAGATGGCGCACGCCTTCCCTTGCAGAAATCAAACCGCCAAACAAGTTGCTCGCCGTCTGTGGCAGGATTTCTTCCTTGTCTATGGTTTCCCACGGCGTATCCACTCTGATCAGGGAGCTAATTTTGAGAGCAAACTGATCAAAGAGCTTCTAGAGATGGCAGGGGTGCAGAAATCACATACCACTCCGTACCACCCCATGGGAAATGGTATCGCAGAACGATTCAACCGAACATTGGGAGATATGATCAGAACCCTTCCCCCTCAGCCCAAAGCAAAGTGGCCACAAATGCTGCAGCAGCTCACATTCTGCTATAACTGCACAGAGCATGAGACAACAGGGTTTGCACCGTTTTACCTAGTGTTTGGTAGGATCCCTCGTCTCCCTGTCGATGTCATGTTTCAACATGCTAATACCAATGATGCTGTTGTCAGCTACTCTGACTTTGTACGCCATCTGAAGAAAGATCTACATGAAGCTGCTCAAATTGTACAGAGGAATACTCTCAGAGAACAGACTCGTCATGCCAAGCTGTACAACCGTAGGGCCAAAGGATCACCTCTCGTCGTGGGAGACCGGGTGTTGATCGCCAACAGAGGTGTCCCGGGGAAACGCAAAGTTGCAGATAAGTGGGAGTCAACCCCGTATGAAGTCATATCAGTCAAGCCTGATCTCAATGTCTACAGAGTCAAGGATTGTCTGACGGGCAAAGAGAAGGTAGTTCACAGGAATTTGCTGCTCTCTGTTAGCTTCTTGCCCTGTGAGGATGATCTGGCCAGCGAATCTGAACACTCAGAGTCTGACGCTGCTATGCATGGAAGTGATGTATGCCCTGATTTACCTGACGCGGTTGAAGACAGTGATGTCCGCACAGTAAACTGGGTGATACAGGCAGGTGAAGAGCAAGTTCATCCTGAGGTAGAGGATAACTCACTAGACAGCAGATCTGATGCCCAGTCCGACTCTCGCAGTGTTGATACATCCAGTCGAGGAAGTCAGCACATCCCCGAACAAGATGTTGACCATACTTCAAGTGACAATACGGAAAGCCCATCACAGTGCTCTGAAAACATGATCCCTTTGGGTATGGGTCTCCCAGACGAGACCCCATTGAACACTGACCATCTGGACGCAGACTCCCCTGATACTGACTGTTTAGACTTGACTGCCCCAGACCTTCAAGCTCAGGTTATTTGTGCTCAACCTAACCGTTATGGTCTTAGGGTCCGCCAGTCCATCAGGCCTCCTAGTCGTCTTATTTGTCAGATGAATGACCATGTGGTAGGTGACAATCCTCTGTCCGCAATATCTGCAAGTTCCTAGTTTAAGTTCAGTAGAGATGCACTTTCAGTTTGAGTAACAAAGCTTGAGTAAGAAACAAGAATTGTGCCTATGTGAGCACTTACAACTACAGGAACAATGTTTGATATTTCAGAGATGTAACAGGCATCTTTGAGTCTGTGCTTAGTTAGGAGTTTGATCGCCTCCTTTCTTTTCACACTCCTTTTTGGGAGAGTTTTAGAACTGACATGCACTTCAGTTTGTTCCTTGTAATACTGTACCAGTTTTCTTGTCCTCTTTTTCATCAGTATTTGCCTTTTTGGCATGTGATTTTTTTTTCTGTTTAGTGTAGCACTCCCATATTTAGCAGAATTTCAGGGGGGTGTATGTAACGGGTGTAATAATAACTTTTATTTTATTGAAATTCCTGCTAAAATATGTGTATAGTTTTTGGTAAATGTCCTGCAATGCTGAGTCCAACAGTGCCATCTGCTGGTATGGGGTGGGGTTTGGTTTTGGCTTCTAACATGTGACCAG
Source organism: Urocampus carinirostris (assembly GCF_059441175.1). Lineage (NCBI taxonomy): Eukaryota > Metazoa > Chordata > Actinopteri > Syngnathiformes > Syngnathidae > Urocampus > Urocampus carinirostris. The sequence continues at coordinate 24,991,194 of NC_142358.1, read as the reverse complement.
GAGGCGGGGTTTTGTCAGTTTTACCTGAGTACTACAAAGGTAAGACATATCTTTTGGTGCTCCACAAAATAAGTTAATTTTAAACTTTATAACCCCAGCTGACAAATCTCTCACCATGCATAGTAATGTGATTGATATTGTCAAGCTGTTTAGGTTTATTTTCGTTTTGTTTCTGTTTTACTAAATATTAATTCCCCTTGTAGAGATCAAAGAGATCAGACCCAGCAGAAAAAGCTAATGTTGTGACTCATCCATTTGCAGGTAAATTGTACCCATTTTTATACTCATTATTGTTTTCATTCCTATTTTTCATATACATTAAAAAAAAGGATGATGTTGGTTAAAATTCAGAGTAAAGAAAAACATGTTGAATTCATTGTAAACGTTAAAAATCCACTATACGATCTCTTGTTAAAAGTATCTTGTTAAAATGCAAAGATTTATAAATCTCATCAGCTGCACCGCTTATCCTCAGAAGGGTCACGGGGGTGCTGGAGCCCATCCCAGCAATCATCAGGCAGTGGGCAGGGGACACCCTGGACTGGTTGCCAGCCAATCGCAGGGCACACGGGGACAGACAACTCACTTGCTCAGTCACACTTAGGGACAATTTGGACCGGCCAATTCACCTGAAATGCATGTTTTTGGAATGTGGGAGGAAACCGGAGTGCCCGGAGGAAACCCACGCAAGCACGGGGAGAACATACAAACTCCGCACAGTAAGGCCGGGAGCTGGATTTGAACCCACTCAGGAGGTTCCCACGACCTCAGAACTGTGCCGCACACGCCCTAACCACTGCGCCGCCGTGCTGCAAGATTTATAAATGTATTGTGATATTCTAAAATGTATTTTCTGTAAAGTGAAAAGACAGCTCTTTGATATGCTTTGTTGTCAGTTTTACCTGAGTACTACAAAGAGATCAAAGAGATCAGACCCAGCAGAAAAAGCTAATGTTGTGACTCATCCATTTGCAGAACTGTAATAATAAAAACCTCATCATCCAGTCCAGCGTGAATGTGGATCTTTGGTGGGACACGTACAACGCGGTTACATTGGTGCCGTGACCCTGCCCCTGCCAAAGTGAATAGGTGTGTCAAATTGTGGAGCTAACACATTGCTCTGATTAAACATGTTTCAAAGATTAACAAAAAAAAAGGTAAATAAGTCAAAATCACAAAATAAATCAGCAGCCTTCGTATCACTGTGACACTGCACTGTAATGAGCTAAACAATATCGCTCATGTAACTAAAATTTCAAATACAGTGAGCTCATGTGGCAGGTAGGACAGTCCTCGGTTCGGCGAGTTTGATAGAAGTCACGGGTCACGGCACCAATGTAACCGCGTTGTACGTGTCCCACCAAAGATCCACATTCACGCTGGACTGGATGATGAGGTTTTTATTATTACAGTTCTGCAAATGGATGAGTCACAACATTAGCTTTTTCTGCTGGGTCTGATCTCTTTGATCTCTTTGTAGTACTCTGGTTAAACTGACAACAAAGCATATCAAAGAGCTGTCTTTTCACTTTACAGAAAATACATTTTAGAATATCACAATACATTTATAAATCTTTGCATTTTAACAAGATACTTTTAACAAGAGATCGTATAGTGGATTTTTAACGTTTACAATGAATTCAACATGTTTTTCTTTACTCTGAATTTTAACCAACATCATCCTTTTTTTTAATGTATATGAAAAATAGGAATAAAAACAATAATGAGTATAAAAATGGGTACAATTTACCTGCAAATGGATGAGTCACAACATTAGCTTTTTCTGCTGGGTCTGATCTCTTTGATCTCTACAAGGGGAATTAAGATTTAGTAAAACAGAAACAAAACGAAAATAAACCTAAACAGCTTGACAATATCAATCACATTACTATGCATGGTGAGAGATTTGTCAGCTGGGGTTATAAAGTTTAAAATTAACTTATTTTGTGGAGCACCAAAAGATATGTCTTACCTTTGTAGTACTCTGGTTAAACTGACAAAACCCCGCCTCCTGGTCACATGTTAGAAGCCAAAACCAAACCCCACCCCATACCAGCAGATGGCACTGTTGGACTCAGCATTGCAGGACAGTTACCAAAAACTATACACATATTTTAGCAGGAATTTCAATAAAATAAAAGTTATTATTACACCCGTTACAGATAGATAGATAGATAGATAGATAGATAGATAGATAGATAGACAGATAGACAGACAGACAGACAGACAGACAGACAGACAGACAGACAGACAGACAGACAGACAGACAGACAGACAGACAGACAGACAGACAGACAGACAGACAGACAGACAGACAGACAGACAGATAGATAGATAGATAGATAGATAGATAGATAGATAGATAGATAGATAGATAGATAGATAGATAGATAGATAGATAGATGGATGAATAGACTTTAATTTTGAAACGTCACTTTTTAATGTCTAATTTTAAATTGTGTTACACCACACCGATTTGTTCTTTTTAATGTTAAGTTAAATTATATACCTAATACCACACATGTTAAAGTCAAGGTCCATGGGCCAGATGTACCCTGAGATTATTTTGATTCGTTATTGTATCTTACACGAGGAATCGTGTATTTCTTATTTTACATTACGTCTCCTTAAATAAAGTGTTTTTTTGGATAATATATTTTTTCACTGTATTTTGTTGTATTTCAATCTGACCTTGTTAAAGTAATTTCAGACCATCTTTGCTAAAATATAGAATACAGGCTGCTGATGGTGCCTGAAAAATACCAACTGCTTTCATTTAATTTTCATGTGACGAGGATTTTTATACAAAGGAAATGTGTCTTTTGTGCAAGTTGAAAATTAAAAATGTCTGATGAATCCATCATAAAATAGTAGAAGAGGACTGTACAACAATCCTCAAAATTCCAATCTTTTCTGAAGATAGATAGATAGATAGATAGATAGATAGATAGATAGATAGATAGATAGATAGATAGATAGATAGATAGATAGATAGATAGATAGATAGATAGATAGATAGATAGATAGATAGATAGATAGATAGATAGATAGATAGATAGATAGATAGATAGATAGATAGATAGATAGATACTTTATTCATCCCCTAAGGGAAATTCACATTTCCAGCAGCATCCCTGAGCTGAGAACAATACAATAATAAAGCCAAAAGAATACAATATACAGATACCCAGTGTGACGTGCAAATGCCCACTTTAGCATGTTATATAGAGTAACTAAATAGTGCTACACAGAACACATAATGCAGTAAGATTCGGTAATATCCAATGTAGGTGGTGGTCTAATTTTAAATTGTGTTACACCACACCGATTTGTTCTTTTTAATGTTAAGTTAAATTATATACCTAATACTCACTAAACTAAACTCACATGTTGAAGTCAAGGCCCATGGGCCAGATGTACCCTGAGATTATTTTGATTCGTTATTGTATCTCACACGAGGAATCGTGTATTTTTTTATTTTACATTATGTCTCCTTAAATGAAGGAAATGTGTCTTTTGTGCATGTTGAAAATTAAAGATTTCTGATGAACCCATCATAAAATATCACTTTATTCATCTCATAATATAGGAATGTATTTGTTATCTCTTTAGTGGGTTCAATTAAGTTCACTAGAGTATAAACGGTATTTTAAACATTTTCAACATTCGATCAGTCCGACCCTCAGCTTGTAACCACTTCTTTTATTTAGCCCTTCATTCCTGACATCCCTGCCTTGTATGCATGTACAAACATCTTCTTTGTTCCTTTATCTCTTTGTTTTCTTTATCCTCACTGAAAAGTGTGGACCTGGAGTGCCACGTCCAATTTCAATGTCACAATATATTCAACCCATGTTGTAACAATGACAATAAAGGTATATTCTAATCTATATTCCATGATGTTCTATTCTATCCTATTCTATTCTATTCTATTCTATGTGTGCAAAAAAACACAGTTCTTGCACATTTCCAAATTTTCAGACTTTTATATTATTTTGTGATGTTGCGGTGTCACTTTAAGTCATGCTAGTCAGCCAGCTGACCTCTCTTATTGTTTCATCAGCTTCCAGTCAGTCGGAAAAGGTCATTTTTAAAGCGAGCCTTCTCCGTGGCCATCATGAAATAGAGCCCTCCCCAACAACAGATAAATAAATATTAATACAAACACAGCAACCACGCCCATCTTGAGAGCCTTAAAAGGGGTTTGAACATTTAAACATATGCAAAGGTTTTTTGAGTAGTTTTTGTCTCACACCGAGGTAGTGGTGTCCCGCCGGATATAATTTAATTGTTTTTATTGTTATTGATAACAACGTAGTAAAAATATATGCAACACGTTTAGAAATTGAACTACAGGATAAACATGTAATAAAGACTTAACAGAGTAAAATAAGGCTGAAGAATGTCAGGATAAATATGCAAACATATTAAAGGTATTGCTTGAAATTGTAATTATAGTGCAAAGAAAAGAGTGGTTTTACTAGGGTTCATTTGAGGGCTTAAAATCCTTGAAAATGCCTAAACGTTGTGTTTTCAAGGATTAAAAAGTGTTTGAATTTTGGATGAAGTGCTTGTAAATGCTGGCCATTGTTGCCACGTTTCTCTGGTGGCTTCCATTTGGCATTGCATTTCATCTTTCCTCGTGATTAACTGCAGCTGGTATCAGCTGGTACAACATTGTCCTATGAAGCGCCATCACCCTTTTTGGGTGGAACCCAAGAGGACGAGTACATGCTGCACCTAAACAGGCCACTAAAAATTTGTATTAGTGCAAGGATTATGCATCTTCTATGGTCCATGCAAAAATTTAAGGTAATATTTCCCAGTGGTCAAATGTAATGGGATCAACTTCCTGCAACTGAAAATGTAAGCTAGATATTACATTACATTTTGTCATTTTTTACCCAAAACATATATGTGGAGAAATTTGGCTCATAAATAGATGCATGTACGGTTTACTCAAGATCTAAAGAAAAATTATATGTGGATAAATAATTTAAAAAAAAACAGCTTTGAAAGTCCTTAAAAGTGCTTAAATTTGGTAGTGGAAAAGGTTGTAAGAATTAATTTACAATCGTGCAATGAAAAGTAGTACAATAACATTGAGCAGGAACAGAAATCCCCAAATAAGTCGACAAATAAGCTTTGAGTACATATTGTCCAATGCAACTGGCAAAATTTCAAAGTTTTGCCTGCTTGTTGAGCGTGGTGATGGCCCAGGTTTGCATATTGTACATGTTTTACCACCCAACGATGTAAATTGAATATTTACATTCTTGAAATGAATATCAACACTATCTCAACGTATAGAAAATCAAGCGATATGGGTTATTTATACAAGCAAAAACTATGGATTTCTGTATACTTGGTAAAAAAAAAAAAAAAAAAAAAAATATATATATATATATATATATATATATATATATATATACAAATGAAGCCCTCAGATCACTCAAATTGTATTGTACTTATCCCCTACAGGAACTCTGCACGAGCGTCCCAAAAATGCCTTTAAAATAGTTTGATAATTGAATCAATATACCATGACCACTCTGAGCACTAAACTAATCAACATAAACTTTAGCTCCACACACTGTAGACAATGCATGGCCTTTTTCTGGTTGTTTGAAATAAACCATTGCTAAAAATGAACAGCAGAACATAAATGTGTTATCCTTACCTGCGTACGGAATTGGGGCATCCTTGTCCAGGGCCACCAAAGGCGGATCGAGCAGAACGACTTCAGTGTTTTCGGTGATTACCCCGTGGTATGACGTCTCGATCCACGGCTTGTGTTTATTTACTGCAGGAGACAAAGTATAAGGTGTGAGGGTTGCACAGGGTGCCACAGAACGGCTTGAAAATGATCTAAACATCCATCCATTTTCTGCACCGCTTATTCTCACTGGGGTTGCGGGGGGTGCTGGAGCCCATCCCAGACGACTTCGGGCAGTGGGCAGGACACTAGTTGCCAGAGACAGACAACTCACTCACTTATTTACCCCTAGGGACAACATGGACTGGCCAATAAACCTGATATGTGTGTGTTTGGAATGTGGGAGGAAACCGGAGTGCTGGAGAAAACCCACTCAGGCACGGGGAGAACATGCAAACTCCACATGAGGACACAGCGGAAGCTGGATTTGACCAACTAGCCGCCATGTCGCCCACATCTAAGCATATTCAACATTAATGTCAAGAAAGAACAATGGTGAACCGACTCACATCAGAATAAAACGATAGAGGCCACAGCAAATATTAACGGAGAATGTGTTTTTTTTTTTTTTTTCATATTCCCTTAGTGTAGAAGATGCCATTTTACAAGTCCCCATTCTAACTTTTTTCTCTTTTATGTTTTTCCCTCCTTGTCCAATACCCCCTGTTGATTTCAAGGCAATGGGTTTTGGTTGATCAATGAACAAGCAGCAGAGCACCATAAAAGGCGAACCCAAGGGTCCTGTGCTTAAGGTACAATTAAGAGTACTCATTGGGTAAAAGTGACCTAGATTGAGTCTCAATGTGCTAAATCACATGTCTTGTAATACCAGACAACATGAGGCAACCAAAAGTTCCACGTGTGTAACATTTTCAAAAACTAGAAATAATATAAGAGAAAATGCACTGAAAAATAAAACCTATTGCTAAGAAATTATCTGTGTAATTGTATTGTATCACAAATATTGTCGCCATTAATTTAATGTGTACAATTGTGGTAAGGCACTATGCTGCCCTTGAGAGGCCAAGTATGAGGACATTGTTGTTTAAAGTGTAATACAGTAATTTATTGCTTTTCACTTGGGTGGTTGCATTCCCCAAAGGTCCAGTGAAATAAAAACATGTATTTATTCATTAGATATCAGTAATATACAGTATACAACTGTAACAAAAACAACTGTAAATTTACAGAAAAAAACATAGGGCACATACTGCAGTTGAATGAATGGTCTTTATTCTCTGTAATATTCATTACACACAACACATACATACAATGGTACAACAAAATCACTTCCCCTTTTAGTGTAAGGAAGCAATGTCAAGAGTGGCTAGCTAGCTGCGCGCTAGTATCAGGGATCGTCGGATTAAGCCAGGTCTTTGTGATGATCAAAAACAGTCACAAATTTGACAATTTCCCACAAGTTGTAGATAGATAGATAGATAGATAGATAGATAGATAGATAGATAGATAGATAGATAGATAGATAGATAGATAGATAGATAGATAGATAGATAGATAGATAGATAGATAGATAGATAGATAGATAGATAGATAGATAGATAGATAGATAGATAGATAGATAGATAGATAGATAGATAGATAGATAGATAGATAGATAGATAGATAGATAGATAGATAGATAGATAGATAGATAGATAGATAGATAGATAGATAGATAGATAGATAGATAAAAAGATAGATAGATAAAAAGATAGATAGATAGATAGATAGATAGATAGATAGATAGATAGATAGATAGATAGATAGATAGATAGATAGATAGATAGATAGATAGCAGTATCCTTGTATTGAGAATAAAACAATCATAAAGTAAAAGGAATATAATACATAAATACCCAATGTTACGTGTTGATATAGAGTATTCAAATAGTGCTACATAAAATACACACTGTAATAAAAATAGGGTAATATGCAATGTGGGGGTGTGGTTTAATGTGGGCTTTTATTCCCCCGGGTGGAGTTATAGAGCCTAATGGCATGAGGAAGAAATGATCTCCTCAGTCTGTAGCTCGAAGTCATCTCTTTAAATGATCTGGCGTTCATGAGATACAGGCTCGGAGGCTACGTAGCCGGAGCAGTTGATCGGACCTGCGGCACCGCTATTGTATTCTCTCCTGACACCGCCTCAGTCTCTTCCTGGACCCGAAAACAATCCACGGTGTTCATAATTTCTTTGTGCTCTTCTGACTTTCTTCAGTGTCTGATTTAATTGATTAATTTATTTTCAATGTTAAGAGACGCTAAAATAATAGCTCTAGTTAAGTTTTACAGTTTGTTTTGGGTGGGTGGGCTTGACTTGTGCGCCCCACCCCAGCTGTTTGACGGACAGCATCCACCGGCCTACTACAGTCGCGCACTCAGATATTCACACCCGCCCAAGACACAGCCCTCTGTCCCCTGTAATATAGTATTCTGTGTGTCGTATGCTGCAGAAACAATTCACGATGAAAATATGCAAAGAATGGACACTGCAAAATGTAAACAGTGATACAGCGAGGGGTTACTACACTTAATGTTTACTTTCTCAGTAATGTTATTCCTCACTGTCATTTTAAAAATATCCTGGGTGCGGCTTATAATCAGGTGCGCCTTTTAGTCCTAATTTTACGGTAATCAAGATTAAAAACAGACCTGGAGTGAAAATAATCTGGATTGACCAAAGTGATCAATGACAGCACAAAAATACTTTCCCAAAAACACAACTTGATTATTACACCTGAGAAAAAATAACTTAAATTAATACATTACGTACTGTATGTCTTTTAAGGTGCATATAAGTGAAATTTGACATTATTGTGATAGTATTTGAGTGCAAATTTTCTTATATTTTTCACCCAAAAAAATTGCAAGATATGTTTTTCTCGAGAAAAGTAGTTTCAATTGATGTAAATACAAGTAATATAAATTATAAAAATATAGACAAATGAAGTATAACTTATATGTTATAAGACTTACAACATTGGTACCCGTTGCGACCCTGCTTGGTGCAACGGCTTATGGGTTGGAATAGGGGGTTGGGTCAGCTAATAACTCCCAACCACAGAACTATTATCTCAGCATTTACTGTGCACATGAATGAAATGAAATATTATTAATATATTTTTGTCAGGGTGATCACTGTTAAAGCAGAGGTTATGCTGCTGGGTATTCATTTTAGTGGTGTTATTCTTAGTGCACCCAGATAAACATGGCCCAAATAACATTCATCAAATGAAAATATACACACCGACAGTATTTTTCTCCTGTGAAGAGATAAATCACAATAATTATCGAGACGGGCCATTGATGACATTGAAAAAACATTATTATAATTCAATGTATAGTACTTGGTTATGCACAGCCTGTGTGGATGAATAATTTGACAGAGATTGTTCTTCTGTTTTGGGAACTCACTGAATCGGTGCTGAATGAAAATAATATATATACGTATTTGTGTGCATTTTATTTTACGAGAATTGTATGCATCATTGCTGCGTAACTTTTAATGAGACTTAACAATTAAATCAAAGCCTGAGGTAGCATTATGTCCAGCAGCTAATAGGCAGGGCTGGGTGTTAATGGGAATTTTAGTCAAACCAAGTAAATTAGCAGTGGTATAGATTGATACCAATCCGGTAATAATACATTTTGTTTGCAAATCTCTTAAACATTGATTAATTTGAGTTTTTTTTATATTTAAGATAAACACGGCCCAGCATGTTTTTTTTTTCAATCATATAACTGTATTTCAAACGTTAACATTATAGAAAAAGATATCGAAAGACTTATATTACAACTGTTTTAGTACAAAAGCCAAGAGAGTCAAATAAAAAAGGCACCAATATAAGAAAAATACAAATATAAAATTTTAACTACATCTTCCATTATACAATACTTTGAAAGTAAAGCCAGAAAGTGCAAATAGTGTAAATTATACAATCCAAACAATGTTAACAGTATACATTATTTAAAAAAAAAAAAAGAGTAACTTACTACAACTGCTTTAGAGCAAAAGTCAAGAGAGTCAAACCAAAGAAATCTGCAATGTAACAAGCAAGCTCTTTTGGCTTTGTTGCCATAGTGACATTAGATCAACAGCTTTTTGTCGAGGAACAGTAACATGGTTAGATTTTCAGTTGTGGCTCATTACTCCCTGTATGGTGAACTTTTCATTTTTCCTGGCTGATAAGACGCGGCAGCAGGCCAGGTTAGGAGAGGTGCTAAAAGTGTGGCTATAAATCACACATACAGGCTTATTCACAGAGTATGGTCGACGTTGTTGGGTGAGAGAGAGAAGGACTACTTTATATACATGTGTTTTGGGGAAATTGGTGGAGGGATGACATATTGATCCCAGAACTATGGTATTGACCTGATCCAATTACTTGTTTAGAATCGTTATTTTCGTTATTTGGACCGATCCACCAACCCCTACTATTGAGTGGATTTGATATCAAATGTGAGGTGTGTGGCTATCTTGGACTCCATGTTGAGTCACATAACGGCTCTGAAGCCATGCTGACATTTATTTATACCTGACCTGACAATTAGTCATACAATTCATCATTTTAAGACTGTTTCAGCTTTGTTTCTGTGATTGTCAGAGCACTTCCACATAGTCTGCACTCTCCCAATGCATCAAGAGAGTTCATCTAAGTCTAAATTTGCACTTGAGAAAACATCACTCAAGTGGCATATTTATGTCAAAGTTGTTCATAGCAAGTTGTGACAGCTTCATCATGGATAAAGCTCCCCTCTTAGCTTGTCAATATTTTCCCCTGATCAGTCGTGATTTGCTCAAATTCAGTCATCTCTGCTGTGTCTAGTGTTTGGAAACCACCCTCATTCCGTCACAGACAAAAAATACAAAACCTAACGCATGAGTCGAATTTAATCATTGGATTGACGCCATGGGACATACCCCAGGAGTTCACCGATACGGTCCACTTTTGTTGCCAATAATTCAGTCCAGCACAGGTTTCGAAAGATGAGAAAGAGGGTTTACAAATGAAAACGCCAACCCATCAGATCCAGCATTCCCTGGGGAAGCACTTCAGGCTATTGGCTCGCCGGATTCTGTGTTGCTGCCTGACACTTACGAAGGGGTTTACAGATTGCTATCTCAGTTGGCTACCAAACACAGGAACTCTGCATCAAAGACAGATCCAATGAACTCTTACTTATCCTCTACTGACGTATCTTACAAAATATATTCATACTTCTACATACAAGAACCATATTTTCCGCACTATAAGCTATATCAGATTACAAGACAGACCTCCCAAAGAATATTCTTCTGAGATATATTCTAATGTATATGACGTACTGGACAATAAGGCCCATGCAATTAAACCTACATTAAGAGCAAGGGTTGCATAAAAAATAATTTAAAAAATTAATTCATTTTGTAAAACATAAATAAATGTGACATTTGGTTTCACCACTAAATTGAGTCATTCATAAATTGTTACTGGTGAACTCACTCTGAAGTATCCACTGTTTTGCCAACTAGACAGCTGGTGAACGACCTCCCATTCCACCAGATTTTTTGATAAAGTTGCTGTTTATTTGAAAAAAGGCCTCAACCATAACTTTCAAATGTTCACCCTAAAACTAAATTAAAACAAAGTACCAACGATTCCCGTTAGCCTGCTGACTAAACGGACAATTTTTGCCCAAAGCCGCATTAAAATATAATTTCATTTGTGGATATTAACGGCAAGCGGGAACTTGAAGACCACTCTACACATTTCTGAAAGGCAGAACAGTTACCGTACCAGTTACCTGCAGTGTCATTTAACTGTCACTATACATGTCCGTTGTATGCATCATATTCTACAGTATACAAGGCACATCAAATTATAAGGCACCCTTTCAAATTTCTGGCCAATATGTGTTTTTAGGTGCGTCTTATAGTGCAGAATATACAGCAATTTGTTCCCGGACAGTGGTCGTATCTAGACTTGCTCGTATAATGAGCGAATTTTTCTGAAAGAAAATAATTGAAAACTAATGGATCCAAGAAACCAAGTTTACTCTAAGTAGCTATAAAACACATATTCCTGATCAATAAAAACACATTCAAATATTAACTGAACATAAAAAATACTGTAATAAGGGCACGAGAGATGTAACGTGATACAAAAAACAACTCAAGAGTGGAATCAGGTCCGTGTGGCAGGAAACATACACTTGTGAGTGTGAGTGTGAGCATTCTAGAAGTTTCTTGGGCTAGCGCTTGGAAATTTTCGGAATTTATTAATATTAATATTTTATTTGAAATACATGTTGTATCTTGAGCAGATTGAATAAAGAGCTATCACTGCATTATAGCCATCTCGTGTTGTATCACTGTTTACTTATCGCAGTTTCGTTATTTTGTGGATTTGCATTGTGCATTTGTTCTGCAAAAGACAACAAACAGCAAAAAAGTATCAATGTAGGAGCAAATGTTTAAAAATTCCTCAGCACCTAAAAATGTTTATGCTTCCAAAATTACCTTCAGGCATTTCTTTTTAAATTACTAAATTTCAGTCTTGAGGCTTTAAAAGCATCTTATAGGTTAGAAAGTACGCTCACAGATTTTGGCAAAGAAAAACACACCTCAATTGTACTCCCGGTGACCCCAATTTTGAGGGCCGAATACATTTGTTGGCACCATAAATGCACCCGGTAACATCTTGTTGTGAACAGAAAGAGGGCAAGTAACTGGAAGCCTAAGATGATAAGGCTTTAACATCCTAATTTTTATTTAGTAATGACTTGCGGGCAAAACAACTTGTGTTGTGTTTACTTGAAAACCAAGGCAGAGGTTCCAATGACCTTCCGCAGAGAAGAAAAAGCGAAGGAAAATGTTACTTTGTAAAAAGGATCAATAATCTTTCTTTTCTGTGCCTGTCACAAATATTTGAGATTCCCGAGGCAAACCGATGATTGTATTTCCCCATTTTTGTATGCCGCATCAATGGTAACCACAAAGATAGCTCCAAATTATGCACTTCAAGTCTTTAACACCTTTCTTGAAGAAAAGCAAAGTGGTTTGTGTTGACACTTTGAATTGACATAATCATAATATTAATAATTAACATATAGTCATGCCTGGTTCTGTTCTCAAGATCATATTTTCTATTGGATGTATCGTGCGTGCAACAGAACTAGTTGCTTTAAATCAGAAATGTCTGAATACTTACATGGGCCGCAATGATTAACGTTGTCGAGAAAAATCAATATAGAAATAATTGACAATAAATTACATCAATACATCCATCCATACATTTTCTAACGCTTATCCGGCTTCTGGTCGCGGGGGCAGCAGACACAGAGAAGAAGCCCAGACCCCCCTATCCCCAGTCACCTTATCCAGCTCATCCAACAAGATCTTGAGCCTTTACCGGGCCAATCTAGAGACGTAGTCTCTCCAGCATGTCCAGGGTCGTCCCCAGGGCCTTATGCCGGTAGGACATGCCCGGAACAACTCCCGAGCCGGGTCTCGGGGACGCATCCTTAACAGATGCCCGAGCCAACTTAACTGGCTCCTCTCAATGTGGAAGAGCAGTGGCTCTGCATTCATCCCGGATGACCGAGCTTCTCCCTTCATCTCTAAGGGAGAGACCAGCCACCCTGCGAAAGAATTCCATTGATGATCATTGTCTTCAGACACGTTCTTACAACAGTGTGCAATATCTTACATAATTACGATACCTGCCCATGAGCAATAGTGTCTCTGTCTAATCGGTAGCATACAGAAATGTTGTTGTCAACATCAAGTACATGTACCGAAAGTTTTAAAAAAAGCATTTTAGCCTGTATGCGGCCAAAATAAAAGAATACTTGCAAAGTTTGCAAAGCAGATCTTGCATGTTGTAGCAGTACATATGTGATGCACGAACATTTTAAGAGAAAGTACGTCGGGCAGTTGACTGGTTTTGGTAAGATCTCAAGAAGGAGTCACAGATATCGGATATCTGTCATCTTAATGTTGTCCCGGTATTTTATACATTCTTTGATCATTTCAAATTGTGTACGCCATACAATAATGTCATACATGATTTTTTTTCTATCTGATCTCATCTTGCCCATTTCAGCACTAATCTGGATTCGCTCGGTCACTGTTAGCAGACGACAACATCATTGTAGTTTGCTAGGATTGTTGTTCTATTCTACATAATCTGTTTTGCTGTGAGTATGTGCCGCATTAAGTTTGTTAGGTTTATTATTATCATGAAAAAAGGATGATTTGCAACCATTTATACACAGAGCGAATGGTTGACTGGTATGAGACTGAGAGACTGTCGATGACATGTAAGCAATTACTGTACACTTAAATGAAATTCATTTTAAATGAACGTACACACCCTAAAAGTTATAGCAGCATGTTTTATTTTTTTGCGCATTGGAGCTTGAATGCGCAAACTGTACGAGCTGATGCTGGCGGTGAGCAATCAACAGCCATATGTGGGCTCAAGGAGTCCATAGTCGTAGCCTCTGGGCCTGCTCATGAACGGGATTTTCCCTTCATGTAATGAGCAAATATAACTTGTATACCTTATGTTTAGAGATCCTCGTATAAAGATGTACCACTGTATATGTAAACTATGAAACAGAGGTTTTACTTACCTCCAACAAATATGTTTTCTGATAAATGACTGGAGTTAAAGGCCACTGAACCATTTTTGTTGCTCAATTAAATCCAGCCACAGGGGTTGTGCCAAACACTTATTAAACCAGTACATGCTAATATAATCAGCACGTGTGACAGATGAAAGGTAAATGTTGGTGCTCAGATGCCCTCCTCTGCCAGTCAGCAAGACTATATCCCCCTTGCCATTTCCTTCCCAATTAAGTTGTAAGCCCTGGGTTGATCTGGAGGCTTAGTGCATGGCAAAGGTGCTATGACGGATGATTAATCTCTGAACCAGACCACAATGTGCCACTGCAACTCCGTCGCTGGGTGACATCTCCTCGACAGTGTGTGCTACAATATCAATGTGCATCAGCCACAGGGAGAAACAGTTGTAATTAAAAAGGCTGGAAAAATATGTAGGATAATAAACCAAGATTGATAAGGTCAACAAAAGGGCATTGAAGAATAAATCAGCATAATGAAAAGTAAAGAGGGCGGGCACAGTAAGCCATGACAGTACTGAACATATAATTACAATGACATAGTGCTGACATCTAAAATATGTTTGTCTATGGGCTTGCAGAAATTCATGGATCTTAAGGCTTTTGTAAAATATCACATTCTGAGATCTTATTTTACCTTACTGTTTGGCGCGTTATTGGAAAAAAAAAAGGTATTAGTTACAGTTACTAGTCACTTCATTTTGAAAGTAATTATGTTACCCCAATTATTACTGACACACAAATCAGACTCTGACAGTATCTACAGTAGCTCAGGAGGTAGAGCGCTCGTCTTGGGATCAAAGGATCCCAGTTCGAATCCCGGCTTGTCCGTGTTACATGTCGAAGTGTCCTTGGGTAAGACACTGAACCCCTAATACCCCCAATAAGCAGGTTAGCGTCTTACATGGCTGCAATACAAGGCCGCTATTGGGAAATGTGAAGCACACTGTAAAGCGCTTTGGGAAGTCATTGACTTGAAAAGCGCTATATAAATGCAGATCATTTAATTTAATTTCATTTCATTCTAACACTGTTGACCCTGCATGGTTTCTCCTTTTTATTTAGCCACGCCTCTCTTAAATCTCTGATGCAGTATTTGTATATCAGTGTGTCATCCAAAAGTAGAGTTTACAAAGCAGGGATGTAAAATATGAATAAGCCTTTGCTTTCTCCATTAGCAGTTTTAATGGTATGTTTACAGACAGAAACATGAAAAATGCAGTTGACTAGTGATGTGTCGTTTGGGAACTCTTTAAAGTAAACAACGGGAGCAGGCTTATTTTGAGACACTTTTTAAAGGCATGCATGGTTGGTCAAGATCCACTTTTCATGGATTCTGTTTTGTAGTTTTACTTTCAATTTTTTGATTATATATATTCCAACCAGAATCTTTAACACCTCTGTATTTAAGTTGCTCTGCACCACACCATGAGTTAAGTATACTGTTTTTTTTCTATTTCCACAATTGATAATCAACTATTTTGCCTGACTGTTGTTAGTCTGATATGGGTGGTATTTATTTATTTATTTTATGGGAAATTGTTGAAAACTCAATACAAACTGTGCTTTTAAAAATATTGTTGAGTATATAGTGCATCCGGAAAGTATTCATTCCAAATTGTATTAATGTAATCTCTTATCTCAAAATTCTACACAAAATACTCCATTATGATAATGTGAAAATGTTCTTTTTTTTACTTGTTTTGAATTTATTCAAAATAGAAAACTAAGAAATCACATTTACATAAGTATTCACAGCCTTTGCTTAATACTTTGTTGATCCACCTTTGGCAGCAAATACAGCCTCGAGTCTTTTTGAATATGATCCCACACGTTTAGCACACCTATCTTTAGGCAGTTTTGCCCATTCTTCTTTGCAAGCTCAATCAGGTTGGATGGGAGACGTTTGTGCACAGCCATTTTCAGATCTCTCCAGAGATGTTCGATCGGATTCAGGTCTGGACTCTGGCTGGGCCACTCCAGGACATTCACGGAGTGGTTCTGAACCCAATCTTTTGAGATCTTGGCTGTGTGCTTTGGGTCGTTGTCCTGCTGAAAAATGAACCTTCGCCCCAGCCTGAGGTCAAGAGCGCTCTGGATATCCAGGATATCTCTATATATTGCTGCATTCATTTTTCCTTCTATCCTGACTAGTCTGCCAGTTCCTGCTACTGAAAAACATCCCCACAGACTGATGCTGCCACCACCATGCTTCACTGTAGGGATGGTATCGGACTGGTGATGAGATGTGCCTGGTTTCCTCCAAACATGGCGCCTGGCATTCACACCAAAGAGTTCAATATTTGTCTCATCAGACCAGAGAATTTTGTTTCTCATGGTCTGAGAGTCATTCAGGTGCTTTTTGGCAAATTCCAGACGGGCTTCCATGTTCCTTTTGCCAAGGAGTGGCTTTCGTCTGGCCACTCTACCATACAGGCCTGATTGGTGGATTGCTGCAGAGATGGTTGTCCTTCTGGAAGGCTCTCCTCTCCACAGAGGAACGTTGGAGCTCTGACAGAGTGACCATCGGGTTCTTGGTCACCTCCCTGCTTCTTCCCCGATCGCTCAGTTTAGAAGGCCGGCCAGCTCTAGGAAAATGTCTTCAATTTACAAATAATGGAGGCCACTGTGCTCATTGGGACCTTCAAAGCAGCAGAAATGTTTCTGTATCCTTTCCCAGATTTGTGCCTCAAAACAATCCTGTCTCGCAGGTCTACAGACAGTTCTTTTGACTTCATGCTTGGTGTTTGTGCTCTGACATGCACACTCAACTGTGGGACCTTAGATAGACAGGCGTGTGCCTTTCCAAATCATGTCCAATCAACTGAATTTACTGCAGGTGGACTCCAATTAAGCTCTAGAAAGATCTCTCAAGGATGATCGGTGGAAAAAAAATGCACTTTTGAGCTTCATGGCAAAGGCTGTGAATACTTATGTAAATGTGATTTCTTAGTTTTCTATTTTTAATCAATTCAAAAAACGTTTTTCCCATTGTCATAATGGAGTATTTTGTGTAGAATTTTGAGATAAGAGATTAAATTAATACAATTTGGAATGAGGCTGTAACATAACAAAATGTGGAAAAAGTGAAGCGCTGTGAATACTTTCCGGATGCACTGTATTAAGGTGGACTCTGCATTTTTTGTACATCTGTAAACATGTTGATTTGTGTTTGTTTTTCAGGGATACAGTGTTTCTTCTTCAGCCTTGTATAAGTAAAACATTTCAATGTAAATGTATTATTCCATTGTTTACCTGTTGTGGCCCTAAAAAGTAAAACGTTTTGTTGGTATTATACAAAACCATGCATGGACTTTCTCCCTCATATCTTTCAGATTTAACTTCCCCCTATGTTCCTGTCCGAAGCCTTCACTGGTCTACTAGTGCTCCCAAGAGCCAAGAAGAGATCAGCAGGTTTGAGAGTGTTCTCCATTTGGGCCCCTACACTGTGGAATGTTCTCCCCTGAGATTCAATTTTAAACTTCAGTGGAATTGTTTAAATCTAGGCTTAAAACACACTCACACTCTATAGCTTACAAATGACATGTTTCACTTTGACAATATCTGTGTATTGTTTGTTAATGCTAAATCAATTGCAGCCTGGTCATCATTTTTATTTTATTATTTTATTTTTCATTTTATATTATACTTGAATTTTTTTATATTTAATTTGTAATTTTATTGTTTGTTAAAGCAACATCCATTGCAGCCTGGTCATCCTGGAAGGGGGATTACCTTATGTGCTGTCAGTTTTTCCTTGCCCTCATGTAGGTTTTAGATCAGAGGATAGAGTAATATTACTCTGTAGTTTGCAATAGTATGTGGTCTGTGCATCCCTTTGAGACTTCTTGTGATTAAGGACTAAACAAATAAACATGACTTGACTTGATTTATAAAAAAAGTATGAAAAAGTTAAAAGTTTAAATTACCTAAAAATTCACTGTTGCATAGAAAAATAAATGTGCTAATATAGTAGTCGAATACATTTTGTAAAGCAAAAACTTATATTGTGCACGGCGTTACATTATTATCAGTTATTTACCAATTTAAGCAACTAAAAAATTTGAATAGCCATTCGGGGACCTAAAGGGCCAACTGGTTTCAGTGAACCAAAGCTAAAGAGCCGATTCCTTAAAAATAGCCACAATTCCCTACACTTTAGTAAAGCAATAACTTTAAATCAAGGATGCCCCTGACAATTGTTTTCAACGTCTCCTGGAAATTATATTTTCTCTTTTTAATATGTTTAATCTATTTATATCGTGGTACATATCAGAATAACGTGTTTCTGTTTGGTTGGTCAAAACATTTAAAACTGTTGAATGGAAAGCTGAATACAGCAGTGGATCAGAAAAGAGCATAAAGTAGCTCCACAACCAAACGCGTGGTCGCTGCCTAGCTCAAGGATATTGTTTTGATATTGGTTGGAGAGAAAGTGTCTTTCTTGGTCAAAACAAAGCAAAACTCTAATACATTTTCATTAAGCAGTGTGTTCTATATTCCTATTGGCTAAGCAGTCTTCCCGAGGCTTTTCTGCCTGTGTCTGCCTGTGTGTCCATTACGTTGGGGTCCAAGTTGTACAAGAATGGGAAACAGCTTGACAAACATACGCACAATTCATTTTAAATTTTGAGTTCCTTTGAAAGTCATCATGTCGATAAAATGCTCTGGGCCGACATAAGGCCAAAAAGGCAGAAGAAGATGCTTTCTATCGCCTGCAAATATGGACTCCTCCATATGCTTAAGCAAGGTGAAAGTGCTTTTATGCCATGTTTTTGTTTTCCCAATAAAGTTCAGATGATGGCGACAAAATATCATATGGAGTAAGAATTAATCTATAATCTTAATTCATTTTTTAATACGGCTTGCCAAACCAAACTGGAAAAAATCTAATGATGATATATTGTCACACTAATACATAACTGGATAACTCACTTTTCTGTGACAAATTGAGAGTTCTGCTTGAATCAGGTTCCCATGGAAATTTGCCTTATTTGCACAAGAGTACACATTGTCCGACCAATCATATTTCCAATAACGTCCACATGATGGCGACAAAATATAATCTGAAGTAAAGTTGATCAATGTGGTAGCGCAATATAGCTGCAAGAATATTTTAAACGTATAATTGGGTTTGTTATTTGGTTTTATTGTTTAATAGAGTACTAATGAATAAACAAACAAACAGGTGTATACTATAAGTGATTTGGCTATCGTCCGACTTTTTGGAAACAACCTCCGCGGAAACAAAAGCATTACTGTACTCGGTTGCATGAGATAGAATTGGGTGCTTTGACTCAAATTATGTGCTACAATTCTTAGGCAATAACTCAAAAGAGTTGATTCATCTGATTGTGTCTCCTTTAAGATGTTATTGCAGACTTTTGCGACTGTGGTGGGCCATGAGGGCCGGCAAGGACCTTCTCTAGTGGCCCCAAAACTATTTGAATCATGTGATGCCAGTCTATTTTGCCTAGCAATACCTAATAAATAACTCTAAAATGTCTGTCAGCTTTTCCTTGGTTGTGCTGCTTCCAGGTGTGTGATATACAATTCAAGCATTAACCAATCACATATTAGCCATTATTTGTTGCTCAGAAATCTACACGGAGGCCTTCGGATTTAGTTCTGCAGGCCCTAATGTATATAACCACTCTTCAAGAAAGCTGTTGATATAACCGAGGGGTCAGGAACCTTTGGCTTGCAAGCCATATATGGCTTTTTACATGTGTATTTTTTGCTCGGAGACAAAGCCGATTCTTTGCAATTTTTCTCTATGTCTTTCCAAATATGCATGAAAAAAAAAACTTTTGTAGTGCAATGGAAAATGAACCAGTGCTGGCTCTTATGTAGGGCACATTTTTCACTACAGTTTACAGTCAAGGTTTTACAACGCTTACTCACCGTTCACTTTTGAGACACCTTATGATTAAAATCCACTAAAGAAACTGTAAATACGCCAAAAGAGCACCCATTCGATTGTGTGAGCGGTAGCGGTGGGTCAAGCTATGCACATAGCACAGGGACTCGCTCCTGTCTCTCGCCCTGCACTGTCTGTGCCAAAGGTAAATTCGTCGGGATCCTTGATTGTAGAATGTTTTGACATGTTTACAAAATAACTTGAAACTATTATTTATGTCAAAACCGATTGTAAAAAATGAGCTTCAACACTCGTAAGTAACTGGGGGAGGGAGACAAATGTTTAGTAGTGTATTTACAGTAAATGGGACAGAGACTGTGGCTTATTATTATTTCATGGATTGTATCAAATCATCAAACGTCACACAGTGAAATACAATGCACTGAAGAATAAGCTTTTGTCTGGAGAGCAGCTTTAGCAGTTTTGAGAAAATGTGTCTTAAACATAAAATGTGCCTCACCCACCGAAAAAAATCTAAATATTTTGCTTTTTTAATATTTTGCTTTTGCTGTTTAAACAATCTTGTTTAACTTGTTCAAGATTTTGTGACACAAGACAGGCTTTTCAGAACAGGTCAACTACAACACAATGCAGAATGATTTTTACAGAACGAAGAAGCGATCACAAAAGATACCCCCCCAAAAATGGAAGAGACTAATGTTCTACCATACAAATTAAAACTGGTTTCCAGCTCGTTCTCGGTTTTGTCATACCCACCAGTCACAAAATTGGCGCTACAGCAAAATGATAAAGTCCAGATGTCAGGCCTTTGCCATGCACTTCTTTCGGATTGTCCTTGGCTGTAGAGTCACCCTTGCGAATGTAAAAATAAATTTAAAAAAAAAACGTAAACACTGCATATAACTTACGTTAGCCTCTGAGATTTTCCCGGTTGTGTGGTTGTTACAACACAAGAATCGACTTTCAGATGGGACTTTTAAACCTTGTGAGATAGGAAACGGCTGACTGCACAATTACTCTGCTGATCCGCTACTCCAAGCCCCCAGAGGACATTTGTGTAAAACATCCATCCATCCATTATCTGCACCGTTTATCCTCAGTAGGGTCGTGGGGGTGCTGGAGCCCATCCCAGCCATCCTCTGCAAGTGGGCAGGGGGCACCCTGAACTGGTTGCCAGCCAGTCGCAGGGCACACAGAACAGACAATTCGCTCACTCATTTTCACCTAGGGACAATTTGGACCGGCCAATTAACCTGACATGCATGTTTTTGGAATGTGGGAGGAAACCCGAGTGCCCAAAGGAAATCCACGCAAGCACGGGGAGAACATGCAAACCCCACACAGAAGGTTCGATCTCATGACCTCAGAACTGTGCCACACATGCGCTAACCACTGCGCCGCCGTGCTGCCCTGTGTAAAACAAGCAGTGATAAATATAGAGTAGTTGTGTGGGATGTACGTAAAAATATTGTCCAAACAAACTTAACTCCCAACAGCACCCGTCAAAATGGGCTAAAAGTTACGTGAGCCAGATGCCATTCGCGCCAGTGGCCATGACCCCCTTGCAACCTGTATCATAATGATCTCCATTATTTGCCATTTTGACCTTTTATCATTGTCCAACATTGTACGTGCAACTTCTGATATTTAATTTTCCACATTCGGTTTTTCTCACTTGCACAAGCTCTGTAATACAAAATTGAATTCACCTATCGAGAATTTTCCAAGCACAGGCAGCTGTTGCAAATAACAGAAGTTGAAGTTCACTTTGGGAGCAACAGGTCAAAATAGTTTTGCTATTTATTCAAAATGATGCCGGAGAAGTCTAGCCTTGCCTGTGACTATTCTCAGTTGTTGTTTTATAAACCTGAGCACTTTTTAAAAGTAAGAACATAAACTGAAAAGTGTGGTACAACAGTGAATGTAATAATTGAATATCGCCTAGGGCAGTGTTTCTCATTTTTTTTTGTTGAAGGCACCATTTTTTAATTAAGGAACAACAAGGAAAACGGTCCGTTGATAATGCTGATAAATAAATTCTCAGCATCAAATTGTTTTGTTTTAAATCTTAAGTTATCATGTTGTGTAAATTGACAGTATTAAGATTTATGATCGGAGGGACAGAGGGTTGGTGGTTTGCGCCTCCGTGGCACTGTTCTGAGGTCATGGGTTCAAATCCGGCGATCAGCCTTCCTGTGTGGAATTTGCATGTTCTCCCGTGCCTGTGAGCATTTCCTCCGGGGCTTTTGGTTTCCTCTCTGATTCCAAACAGAGGCTTGGTTGGTTAATTGGCCAGTCTAAGTGAGTGAATTGTATGTCTCCATGTGCCATGCGTCTGGCTGGCATCCAGTTCAGGGTGTGACCTCCCCACTTCGCAAATATGCCTGGGATGGGCTCCAGCACCCGCGTGACCCTATTGAGGAAGAGTGGATTCAAAAAACAGATCGATTATGGAAAGTGTATTATTATTTGTAGTCACTGTGGCCCAGGAGGTAAATCAGTTAATCATTTTGGATTTGATTACATTTTTAACCTGATTTTTAATATTTAGTGTATTGTATACTGTTTTTTTTTTTTTTTTTTTTTTGGAAAAATATCAAAAATAATACTTAAAGGGCAGTGTGTATTATTTAGCACCTCCTAGTGGTAAAAAAACGTAATTTATTTAAAAAAATAAATCAATATTGATTTAAATAGTAAGCAAAAATGCAGTAACTATTATATAAACATGTATGTATTAAATATTCGTAGTTAGAGAAATCAACATGTATTTTATCCAGCATGACTCTCACCTAAAGGTAGCTAACATAATTATCTGCCATCTTTCTGTTACATGTATTAAAAAACCTCAAAAGTAAAATGATGCATTTTGGTCAATTTCTCTTTTTAATATGCCATGTTTCTTTAAAATAAGAAAAAAATGATCTACCAGTGGGACAAGTCAAGTCAAGTCTCAAGTCACCTTTATTTGTATAGCCCTAAATCACGAAGAGTCTCAAAGGGCTTCACAGATTATTACACTATATTACACAGACTATTTTTGACAAATGTATTACATTTTTTTTATAACGGACAAAACATTATAAATCAGGAGATTCACATGCAATATTTTAACTTTTTAAAATCTGAAACAGTTATCAAACAAAACAAGCTATTAAATATACTTAGTTGAACTTCCTCAACATCAGATAATTAATGTCCACAAATAAAAAACAACAATATTCTGCTGCCCCTGTACCCCAGTGGGGATAAGAACTATACTGAATAACAACTTACAGTTTTTTGCAAGTATAAAAACGGGCAATTTCCTGTGGCACACGAGACAAGGTCTCACGGCACATTTGTTAGCCATGGCAAATAGGTTGAAAAAAAAACACTGGCTTGGAGGCTTAGAATATGCTGCATCAATCGGATTCCTTTAAAGCCATCCGTTCCTAACCCAGTTGAAATAAATCTTTGAAATCCATAGCTATCAATGGTAATGAGTGAGGTAATTGAACTAGCTTTTTGTGAAGGGGAAGTTTTTATTTTACTGGCAAATAGGAATAACGTTTTGGTAAAAAATATACAAGTGCACATGCCTACCTTTTAGACATGTAATATAAGGCCTCGGACATGAAGACAGAACTGATTTTTAATGAACCTATTAGGAATGCAATGTCTATGGATACATTTCTTAAACAGCTACATTGCAAGCACCCACAGGACTGCGTTTTTCCTGACAATTGACTATGAAACATTGTCAATACCTAATCAATGTTTGTTATTTAAACCCCAAAAGCACAGATAAATGGAATTCCAGAAACATGTTATAGGTCATACTTTGGCAAGTTTAATTTTAGAAATCCACAAAGTATGTTAGAAATTATAAATCAATGGAAAAAAATGTTTAGTTGTTATTCAGATGTTTATTAAAACGTCGTACGTGTGGCTTTGGCAAGTTTCATTTTAGAAAATCCACAAAGTATGTTAGAAATTATAAATCAATGGAAAAAATGTTTAGTTGTTATTCAGATGTTTCATATTAGTGACAATTCATATTTTGTTTATATTATGATGTGTATAGTCATATACAGTACATGACTTATAGTTTCCTTGTGTGTGGATCAACTATTTTATAGATGTTTTAACATAATATTAGTAGGCATCAGAGTGTCATTTGTGAATACTGGTTCCAAAATGAGATGCGCTTTGAGTTCTTCCATTAAAATATACTACAAAAGAGTAGGATATGGGTGTATTTACCCCAAGATATGGTTAAGCAGCTCTGAAGGAGATATAACAAGTAACTTTTTAAGCTTTCAGGGTTTTTAAAATGCCAATCCCTTACTAAAACACAGTCAGGAAGGTGTTTTGCTTTTATCATCCATCTGTGAAAATTTCAGAACTTTTGTGAGCTTCAACAAACAAATGATAGATCCGACAGCGCTTGCTGTCAGCGAATCAGAACGTGAGGATGACGACAGCCGGTGGTTATCGATTTAGGTCGTCCATCTTTGTATCACATGTGATCCACACACTTCTACAGTTGTAACTCTGTTTACCAAATCATGGTGGTCTGGGAGTAGCTTTGTAACCTGAAACATTGGTAAAAGTGTTTTGTATCAAAAATGGTTCGATGGTGTGTCTGGAGAACATCAGATTGGTCGGGGTGTGGTTCGTCCCTTTTCCTCATCCAAAAACAAATTTGGAGCTTTGTTTGAAGTGGATTAAAACATGCTCAACGTGAAGATGATTGATGTTTACACTGGTGTTGGGTAAAACGGCACCCTATCAGACTCACAGCAATACTTGTAGCTCCTCCCTGCCATGTTAATTTAGTATATCACCGTGAGATAGAAATCAGGGCATGCCTTAAAAAATACCGGAATAGGTTTGTTCTGCCATTGGTTATATGAACTTATAAAGTTATCTGTATGGGCAGCCCAAATAATGCGATGCTTCTTTCATAGCATTAACTGCACAAAGAAATAAGAGTGAGATGACACATCTAAAGCTCATTAAGGTCTGTTAGAAGGGGAATCAATAAAGTGCACATACCCTGATTTACCTTTGCAGCAAGAGTCCGTCAGAGTTAACAAATCTGAATCAATTTCTATGTGAATTTGGTACGGGGCTGACCAATTCCTCATAGACTGCCAACATTACGAGGTTATTAGTGTCTCTGGACACCTTGACGCCGTGAATGACTTTGTATATAATAATTGAGACGCTTTTATACTGTTTTATGAGATAAGTTTGTATAATCAGGAAGACATGATACAGCTATGCTTTCGGGAATAGGAACTAAAGAGTCGCTGTGTGAAACATGGATACCAAAATAATGGTGGGCGTGGCTAAGCACTCTGTTGGCTCTATCGATTTTCTTGTGAAAATAGCTACAACCAGGTACAATGTGAATTTGTTTTCTCAGCCAAGTAATGATAGTGCATACCTACCAACACTACCGCTTTATGTGCTAGACTACCGCTTTTCCCAATTTAAAAACTCCAACCGATTATTTTTTTTTTTTTTTAAAACACCACTAGTCGACTCAAGACTAGTATTTTAGTCTACGGCTGGTATATTCTAAAGCGAGACCAAGTCCTTGTGCGTGCAAAAAAACACTTCAACGATCAAATTAGATTTCTCTTTTGATAAAAGTTTGCCACTTCCAGATTTAAACAAGTACATGTTGCCTTTTTTTGTTTTACTAATGTTCTGGAGACAGATGGTAAAAGGTATGGCATGTATGGTCAGTCATACAATTAGAATTTCTCAAGTAAAGCTCCTTTAAAAACGGTAATTTTAAAAACTAACTATGACCAGTGTTGGGCACGTTAGTATAAATAAGTAATTAGTAATAGTTACTCACTACTTCTTCCAAAAAGTAACTGAGTAAGTTACTGAATTACTCTACAGTAAAAATAAACTAGTTACCAGGGAAAGCAACTATTTCCGTTACTTCAAAGATAAGTTTTTGTATGTCAAAAAATGTACCCAACATATTTATCCTACACAATGAAGTGCAACGATTATAAACAGTAAACAATATAATAAATAACAAAATCAGCAGCAAACAATATTAAATGGATATCATTGGGGAAAAACATAAGAAAAAATACAACAGCAGAAGGAAATATGTTAGCCATTTCTCAGAATCTCATAGGCTGAGCAGTTGTGAGAATTTACAATGTGTAGGTTAAAGAAAAAAAAAAGAACAGCTGACCTTGAACACAAAAAGCTGGAGATATTGAGGTGGACAACTAAAGTAAAATAACAAATAAACTATTGGTTTAGTAGTGTGTAGTAGACAATTTTGAACAATTTTCATCATCGATTCATTAGCTCGCATGATTTGTGCACCACTCAGTTAAACCAATGCAATTATGAATGCATTAAATTGTATTGTGACGTTGAGGGAGCATGCTTCTAGTACCACTTTGATCCAGAAGAGGGCGAATTGAGACCGTATTTTGTTGCGAAATACCCTCTTGATTCAGCGCAGACTCGTAGCACTTTGGCGCCTCCAAACCGATTTTACCAA
Source organism: Urocampus carinirostris (assembly GCF_059441175.1). NCBI lineage: Eukaryota > Metazoa > Chordata > Actinopteri > Syngnathiformes > Syngnathidae > Urocampus > Urocampus carinirostris. The sequence goes on along the minus strand of NC_142358.1, from coordinate 24,964,446 downwards.
AAAAAATAAAAAATACATATTTGCAAGTGTATACCATACGTTTGTATGTAATTTGGGTTAATGTTAAGCTATTTGATAAACTCTCCCAAGTTTTATTGTTTTATATCATAAAATATGCTGATGTTTTATTTCTATTTGACCAAAACGTCAATATTTAAATGAGGAGGAGGAAATTAAAAATGTGATTTTTTTTTAATAGTCATCGATTAATCAAAGAAAGAAATAATCAACCAATTAATTGATCATTAAATGTGGGGTGTGTTGTTTAAGGTGTCCTTAAATAGGTAAAAATATACTATTTCTTAAATGTGTTAACAATGCCCAACTGAATTTTGAAAAACCTTTATAATGTGTTTTTACAACGTACCTTTCTGCTTTTTTTCCTCCACATTTAGCATTGCAAGAAGCAGGAAAGGGGGGAGGAGGCAGGAGTGTGGAGAGTGATTTAATTCTCGTCCCTGGGTTTTTTTGTTAGTGTAGCCTGAAAATAGTGAAAGTGAGAAAAGGCCTGTTTCAAATGCAATCCAAACGCCAATCTAAACCCCAAATAAGATTAAAAAAAGAAGAGGCGTTTATCAGCACTTGAGGAATAAGACGACTGAGGCTACAATCTTGACTTTAAGCCAGGAGATGGTGGCAGAGAGTAGCAACATTTCAAATAGCAGACATTACGTTTAAAATAATTGTTAGCTGCCTCCCTAGTTGTAAGGGATTACTTTTTTACCCAAGTAACTTGTAATGTATCAAGTCATCTGACTCTAATGTGTTTGGGGTTGGAACCTGTTTTAGTAGGTAGGACTTAGGAGTTATCAAAATGGTGCCAAACATTGGAAATCGTATATTTTTATCTTTTTAAGGACACCTCAAACGATACAATTAATTGGTTGATTATTTTTTTCTTTGATTAATCGATGAATCTTAAACACATTTTTAATTTCCTCCTCGTTTCACCCAGTTCTGATCTGCTTTGCTCAAATCCAGTTCTGAGAGTCCATGGTAACAATATTGCTATCGGTATCTTCACTGGCTTTCCCTCATTGAAAGGCGACACTGTCACCGTGGTGGCCAAATTTTACGTTCTAGACCTTCCCAAGGTCCCATCTGCCATGAAGCCTAATGACCTATTGCTGCAGGATCAATTTTTTCTCAACTGCAAGACAGTCGGCGCCTTTCTGTTTGTAAGATTGCACTGTTGGACTCAGACATATTACAATCTTGCAGAAGCTGCACCTTTTCTACCTGATGAGTTGCTGCCTGGTGTTGGACTTACCGCGTCAACTTATCAGGTTTTGTTGTGTTCAGTCCACATATCAAATCTGTGTTAGTGTCCTGGCCATTTTTTTCGTCCTATCCGCTGTTCTTTGAGTCCTTCAAATTCTTCCCCCCGTGAGGCGGTTTCCTTGAGCCAGCACTTTATTATTGTTTTTTTTTTGCATCCAAGGAGATTTATCCAGGAAATAAAAACACTTTGTATAGTATGATCCAGACACCTGCTGAAGGTGCACCAAAAAGTCACCTATTGTGCATTAAAAAAAATAGTTATTTCAAAGCACTGAGAACAGCATACCAGCCACATTTTTCCACTGACCTTTCCATCGTCCTAAGCTTTAAAAGAAGACCAATGTGCTTTATTTTTTATGGTATTAAAGTACCCGACATAACATTTTCTCAAAAGAGTAACTTGACAGTTTTAGTGCTAAAACTGTTAACAAATCAATTTTAAATGACAATGAATTGTATGCTTATTCTGTTTTTCGTATTGGACACCAGCAAAGGAGATTGCATAAGATGCAAGTTTGCTGTTTAAACAGTTATCCTGCCATGTTGTTTAGATTATTGTGAACTGTTTACATTATTGTCACACGTGGCCAACGATGTTGCTGTTCTTGGATTTCCACACCCTTTAGAGAGGATCTGTTTTCGTGTCCTATGCTTTTTAAAACAGAGCTCATGGGAGGGCCTTTACAACTTGTTGGAATTTCTTATCTTGGACTTTTATTCTTTTTGCAAGTTATAATTCCATTAATGTCTTCTCTCCTCATTTTGATTGCCTGCTAAACTTTAAATCCATCAAGAGAACAGTTATAGTGAATTCCTCTAGATTATGTCTCCAAAGAAATAGTTCTTAAGATAATTTTGCAGTATTGTTACAGTTTAAAATGATACAGGGCTTACAGTGATGAAAATAGTGTGTCGTTTCCACTGAATTGTTACACTATTGTGGTGAACACATACAAAGTCGACATGCAAGTATGCCCTTATTCATTTATACCAATCACGATTTCTCATTCATGTCTTCATTTATTTACAAAAGCTGTCATCATAATTGTCTTTTTTGCAAGATGTTTTGAAGTCAATTTCTCCCTCCAGGAAAACAATGTTTTTTTCTTTTATTTTAATTCCTGTGCTTTTTTTTTATGTAAAACTCACTTTTGACTAATCTACATAATTATTTGAAATCTAAAAAAAAGGTGAATGGAAACCCGAGTATAGTGTAGAACATTACTTGTGTTTACTTTGTAGAGTTCTTATTTGGCCTCAAAATTGTGGTTTACCATCATATTAATGTCTCATTTTAAAAAGTGTACTTACTTTGTTATAATAAGCCATTTAAAGGAGACAGCTACAATAAATTACACCTTGCCATTGCACTATGGTCTCCAAATAATGACTTTGAAATTTGAGGTGAACAGACCTCAACCTGACTCCACATCATTGACGATGACTGGTCAAGAAAGGCAATTACAACAGCAGGCCTTAAGTGTTCCATTTTCACCACAAAGAAGAATAATTTTGTTCAAATCACTTTCATGGTAAGCATGATTTCTCATTTCAATTTGACATATTGTTCAGGTTTTATACTGCTATTCATTGGCCGCCAATGCAATCTAGACTATATTTAGCACTGACAGAATTTGAAAGACTTTTCGGTGAGGGCAATCAAACAACTTTTAATCTTAATAATACACTTTATCTTATTTTAGCATTTTGCATTTCAAAGACAGGTGTAAATGTTCCACATCAGTGCTACATTTGATGATGATTATAATTATTGTTATTAGTTGGGTGGTTGATTGGTTGTTTGGTCTGTTTGTCGGTTGGTTGTTTGGATCCTTTAACCACTACGTTCATAGGGGCTCCATTTCCTGTGGTGTGTCTAGGGCAAGTACGGCCTGGTGGCACCCATGCCTCTCCAAGCCAACATATGAACTGTTTTTTATAATGGAAATGTTTAATCTTTAGATAGATAGATAGATAGATAGATAGATAGATAGATAGATAGATAGATAGATAGATAGATAGATAGATAGATAGATAGATAGATAGATAGATAGATAGATAGATAGATAGATAGATAGATAGATAGATAGATAGATAGATAGATAGATAGATAGATAGATAGATAGATAGATAGATAGATAGATAGATAGATAGATAGATAGATAGATAGATAGATAGATAGATAGATAGATAGATAGATAGATAGATAGATAGATAGATAGATAGATACTTTATCTTTATAATTTAAGTAGGTTATTTTGTGAGTTGTTTATCTCGAATACGATATAATTAATGCATTTTGCCGATGTTCTATTCCATCATTTATTGTGGATGTTGCGTACATTTCATGAAATCTAAACACCATGTTATGGACAATGTACCACTAATTTCCATTTTTCAATGCATATAAATTTTTCTTAGACTATAATTTAACCCACTTAACAAAGGGTGCAGGGTTAGTTTTGGCATTGGTGGTGACATAGCAATTTTTTTTAAGTAATCCCATAAAATTGGTGGAGATGAAACGCTCGATACTGGTTGGGAAGTGTCCCCTCTGTCCATGCCAAATCTACACCCTTGCTCTGTAATACTGTATTGTCTAAACAATAGAGCAGATAAACGTCTCAGATTTCATTCAAAATGTGTGCGGCCCCTTATCGTTCAGTGCACCTTTTGTGGTGGATGTGATTAAGGACTGAAGTCAAGTCAAGTTATGTTTATTTGTATAGCCCTTAATCACAAGGAGTCTAAAAGGGCTGCACAGATGACTGACTATTGCAAACCACTAATTTTACACAATCCCCTGATCTAAAACCTAAATGAGGGCAAGGAAATGCTCAAAAACCCCAGGATGAGGAAAATGAAGAAACCTTGAGAAGGAACCGCACATGAGGTAATCCCCCATCAAGGATGACCAGGCTGCAATAGATCTTGCATAATCAAACAATAAAATGAAAAATAAAATATGACTAGTTAAATTAGGAGGTGTCCCCGCGAAAGTTGAAATTGTGGGCGTCACCGCGATGAATTGAATTGTGGGAGTGTATATAAACCAACAGGTGTTTGAGTTGTTTTGACGTTGAAAATGGCAAAGAGGAACACATATCAAGCAGATTTTAATTGGGCCATCATTAATTACACTGAGGAACATAGAAATTGAGCAGCCACGAGTAGACTGAATCGATGAAAAATGAGCTCCGACAAGTAAAGAAAACACAGTTGAGCTTCAGTGAATATAGGGCGAGGTGGCCGGATTTGGAAGAAAAACTCGAGCACTGGATTGTCGTGCGAAGATAAAGTTACAGAAGCGTTTCGACGGTCGCCATTTGACTAAAAGTAGCGACGCTATCCGAAGACATGAAAATGGAAGATTTTCAACCGTCTTGGTGCTTTTGGTTCATGAAACGATGCCATTTTTCCACATGGGCCAGGACTACAGTGGCGCAGCAACATCTGGCGGATTTAAACGAAAATATTGATATCTTTCGCTTCTACTGCAGCAAAGCCATGGCCAAAAAACACATCCAAACGAGCTGAATCACCATCATGGACGAGGGGTCACTGACATTTTTTTTTTTATATACAATTTTGTTATATCATGGTGTTTTACGTGGTGAATACTAAGTTAACCAAAACCAAACTTAATTTGCTTCGGCTGATTTTCTTTGATACATACACTTGTATGCTTGTCTGTGTGGTTGTAAGGCAGTCGCTCAGCACTCGCGCCCAATGAGCTACTGAGAGGTTGCCTTTTAAACTGTGCAACTTTTGGGTGTGACGATACGGTACATTAGAAGAAGGCACAATGTGGGTATTTTTAATTCCAATGTAATTGCAATGCAACATATTTACCTGATAGCGTATGTGCTCGTGTGTTTTCTTTACTTCTGTACTTCTTCTTTACTTCTTGTTGACAAAGTCAAAAGTGTGACATCCTTTCAGTTCTGTGCTCCAGGGTCACATTATGGTGAATTTATTTTTACTGTCATTGGCTTGCTATGTCTATTTATTAAAATTATATACGTTGACATTGAGAAGCTCGAGGTTATATAGGTCTATGACATATGCAGTCTACAGATTAACTTGAATGATCAAACAGTACTTCTGTTCACACGTGTAAAATCAGCAGCAGTAGATGTAAGCATAGTTTATATAAGCCCTGCCAAGGTTTTCTGAAAAAAAGTCTTGTTGACGATCTGTGGAAGAGCAATGTTGGTTGTCTTCTTAGACATTTATTTTGCGGATACTATTTCTACATCCTTGTGCAACTTGTGAGTTTTTGTGACACAAACAGTGAATACCTCTTAAATGGAAACACGTGCAAGTGAATTTTCTTCTATGAATGAAATTTGGCCAATATTGCCTTTATTTTGCAAAATTCTTCATGAAAACGACCCACCATCCGCTGCATCAAGATTATTTACACCTACTACCTCCTCCTTATTAAGAAAAAGCATCAGAAGTCAAACTGACCTTGTGATATACAAAAGGAAGTCCTTGCACATCGCAACACTATGAATCACAGACTGCCATAAAACACCCTTTCTCCCGGCATCTTTTTAAGTATTATGTCCCTTGCAGAAGACTGACAGAGTTCACATGGAGTAGCATAGCCCTAGTTTCGTATGAGACTTGCGCAGCATTCATCAGTATTCCAGGTGAGGCACCTTCCCTATAAATATCTGACACGATAACCAACTTGGAAACAAGAACAATAGTGACACTGGCAGCAGCTCAAGGCCTCAAACCATCAAAAAGAATAACATGCTGGTGCAGAAACTGGAGGACAAAGTCAAGGAAAATTCCAGTTCAAACATCAAACATCTTCCGATGTGTTATACGTTTGGCTTGAAATGAAACACACAAAGGCTTCAATGGATGCATAAAACACAACGGGTTCTAACATTTACCAAGATAAATAGATGGATCTCACTTAAGTGTTTTTGCCTTATCCCAGAAAAAAATAAGTTGATACAGTGGAACCTCGGTTCTCGACCATAATCCGTTCCAGAACCCTGTTCGAAAACCGATTTGTTCGATCATCAAAATCATTTTTCCCATTAAAAATAATGTAAATCGTTTGAATCCGTTCCAACACCCTGAATGTTGGTCTCCGTTCCAACACCCTGAATGTTTACCTTGACTGTTTAACGTAACAAAGCTAACCCAGGCTAATCATACGTTCGCGTTATCGTAATCTTCCGTACGAAATATTACGCTAACATGAACGTGTGAAAATAAAAAAATCAGGTCGTTTACAAGTCATTTAGCACCCGGGTCTCCACATCAAGTGGTGAGCGGTTCATTGAAGGGGGCTCCGTTCCAACACCCTGAATGTTGGGCTCCGTTCCAAAGCCCTGAAAGTTTACCATGAATGTTTAACGTAAACCTATAGCTAACCCAGGCTAATTGTACGTTCGCGTTATCGTAATCTTCTGTACGAAAGATTACGCTAACATGAATGTATAAAAATAAAAAAAAGGATAAAGAAAAGAATTATGAATAGGATTTCTTAACTTTGTGGTGGTTAGCAGAAGGCGCAGGTGGACGGTGGGGTATTCCCTAGCAAGATCAGACACTCCCACACCTCCTTTATATTTTGCTATTATTTCTTTCTTAAATGCAATAGTTGTACGCACTACTTTTCTTTTTTCACCTGAAGCAACTTTGCTGCTTGCACTGAAATTCTTCGGAGGCATAATTAGGGGCTAAAACACTTCGTACACCTATAATAAAAGTGAAGGCAAAACGAAGCACGTCCGCACGCGATAACAGTTGGTCTCGAAAAGAGCCATCTACACCCGTACGCCGCTCAGCATCGCACCCTAGCGTACGCACTCACGCATTACCGGCGTTCAAACTCCGATTTTTTGACCGAACAGCGAAGCAAGAATTTCTCTAAATTTTTGGTCGGACTCCGATTTGTTCGAAAACTGAGGTCCGACTGTAATTTGTCCATCTTACTGTTGTGACATATTCTCAAACACTGTTCTGAACCTTTACAAATGTAGCATCCCCCAAAGTAACTTAGTCAAAAACATGTAAACGTGTAAAAAATATTACTAGAATAGCTTTTTTCACTTTTGTATTCAAGATTTGCCCAATACTGTCAAAATAATCTTAGATTATAATGCATGCGTTTGTTACTTCTAATCTTAACTACTGTATTGTATTGCACTTTGGGCTCCTCATGTCTATCATCAACAATTTGCAACTGGTTTGAAATGTGTGAGCGAGACTTTTGACCATAACAACATTTGAAGACATCACCCCAATTTTAGCTGACTTTTTGTTCAGTGACGATGCAATATTAGTGTTCTGTTACTCTCATATCAAAGTTTGGACTTCACCGCTCTTATCTGTCTAATTTAGTAATGCCCTATGATACTATTCATACTATTGTCTACTTGTGAATCCAAGAGACAAAAGAAATATGCGTGCTCGAAAGTGTTCTAGACTTGGGCCCCGATGCTGTGGGATGCTCTGCACCCAATTATAAAATCTGCAACCTCAGTGGAATTGTTTACATCTAGAATATAGCTTATGACTGATGCCACACTCAAACTTTTATTTTACTAGATCTGCGTGCAAGTTGCAAATTGTTTTTGCAGAAAGCCGGCAAAAAAAATGAAAAAAATAAGTTTTGTATATTATTGGCCAAGAAACATCCATTGCAACTTGGTAATCCTGGAAAGTGAATTACCTCTTATGCTACTCTTATTAATGGCCCAACCTCTTCCAGACCCTAGCTCCAGGTAAATTGAGTTTGAGACCCCTGATCTAGAACGTTCTGCATTGGTCAAGGTTTTCAGAAAGGAAGCTTGTTGTTTCTGTCAACTGGACTTTTTTCAGTTATTACTTATGGTTATTGTTGTTGTTAACTGTGATTGTCGTTTGATGCACTTGAAACATCCATTGCAGCCTGGTCATCCTTGTAGGGAGACTACCTTCTGTGCAAACACGTCTCAAGTGTTCATAATTTTTGTCAGGCTGAGATTTAGTTTAGTTTTTCCTTGCCTGCACAAAAGTTTAGATCAGGGGATGTTGTAATTGCAGCCTGTGCTGTCATTTGAGAGTTACACAAATAAATGTAGCTTGTAGCAGAGGTTTTAATTCATGCATTTATTACCTCTCGGCTTGATTACTGTAATGTATTGCTTTCTGGTCTCCCGATGTCTAGCATTAAAAGTTTGCAGCTGGTTCAGAATGCGGCAGCTAGACCTTTGACTAAGACCAAAAAGTTTGAGCATATTACTCCTGTATTGGCCAACTTGCACTGGCTCCCAGTCCACTTAAGATGTGACTTTAAGGTTCTCTTATTAACATATATATTTGCATGGGCTTGCACCCTCTTATATCTCTGATTTGATTTCCCCCTATGTTCCTGCACGGAGTCTGCGCTCGGAAAATAACGGTCTACTTGTGACTCAGAGAGCCAAGAAGTCTGCAGGCTCGAGAGCGTTCTCCATCCGGGCCCCGGTGTTATGGAACACCCTGCCTCCGGAGATAAGATCTGCAACCTCAACAGAAGTTTTTAAATCGAGGCTTAAGACACACTTTTATTCCAAAGCTTATGATTGATGCCCACCTCATATTCTGTATTGTCCTGTCTTTTTCCGACTGCCTGCCTGGCTGATACGAAGGAGAAGGACGATTTGAGATGAGTCAGCGGACCAGCGTCTGACCTGCAGCATGTCAACCCCTGCATTTACCAGCTGGCAGAGATGGGAAGCAGCGTCATGGCCGTCATAGACTTTCTGGACTAGTTTACAGTCTGGGGGCGCCGTTGTTGTCATGCTCTTTCCGGACATCTTCAACATCTTACCTAGTGTTTACTATTCTGTGTACAGTAATGCTAATTGTAATTCACCCTGGTCAATCCTGGAAGGGGGATTACCACATGTGAGGTCCTTTCTCAAGGTTTCTCTTTTCCCTCACACTGAGGTTTTTGAGTTGTTCCTTGCCCGCATGCTGGTTTAAGATCAGGTAATTGTGCAATTTTGTAATTGTAATCCTGTGCAGTCCTCTGAGACATTTTTGTGATTAAGGGCTATATAAATAAATGTGACTTGACTTGACTTTAATGGACTAATGGTGTGATGGTTTGTAACAATTACAAAAGAGTCAGCACAACATTTCTGGGGATGCAATTTGGCATATGGTGCAGTCATCAATCACCTCTAAGCTGCTCAGTTAGTCAGTGTGGGTCATTCTGGTTAATAGAAACAATGATCAAAGTCAGCCACTTGCTTATTCCAATGCGGCACTCTTCATGTGTAAAAATGGATGAATATCAGCTTGTGTGCCCCCGGTTAGAAACTAGCAGCTTGGCTTGTTCTGTGTAATGGATTCCGGCAAATGCTCATAAGAAATTCGACTGCATGCACACTCACCAATACACATGCACACACATGAGGTTGATTAAAGAAAGGTCAAATTTCCATCTGTCTCCCCAACATCCTCTTCTCTTTCTTCAACTCTGCAGAATCATTTCTTATTAAGATGTTGAGGTATTTTGCAAAGTAAATATGAACTGTGTTTCCTTGACTATAAGTCTTTACGTAGTATAAGAATGAATTATCCTACCAGAAATGGGAAATTTGAATAACAATCATATGCAAGTCAAACTAGAGCAGGCATGTCAAACATGCAGTGTGCAGGCCGCAACTGGCCTACTGGATAACTTAATTCGGCCTGAATGACCTATATTCTATGTTGACAATATCAGTGTATTATTTATTATTGCAACATTCATTGCAGCTTGGTCATCCTGGAGGGGGATTACCTCTTGTGTGGTCCCTTCTAAAGGTTTCTTCATTTTCCTCATGTTGAGGTTTTTGAGTTTTTCCTTGCCATTGTGTAGGTTTTAGATCAGGGGATGGTGTAATAATAGTCTGTGGTTTGCTGCCCTTTGAGAGTCTTTTGTATTAAGGGCTGTACAAATAAACAAGACTTGACTTGACTTGTTCATAGCAGACAGCACACAGCAAATGCTAAAATGGGAGGGCTTTGTTGTTGGGTGGGCGCGACTATGATAGGCCGGTGTATACAGTAAATCAAACAGCTTGGCGGGCGCATACGTCAATATGTTAACCCAAAGAATCTGGGAGTTTCAGAGCACGAACTGATGGCTGGACTTTCCCCTTAAGATCTTCTGGTAAACACCAGAATTTTGTATTCTGTCAACCACAGCAGTTGCCCTGGTCCTAAGGCAGCAAAGCAGCCTTTTTCTGACATAATAAATTAAATCAAATTTTCAAAACTGCATTTTGTATTTCCTTGGGCTACATCTGTGCGATATAAAAATTGATTTGATGATCCGAAACCTTTTTGAGTGATAAATATACAAACAAAACACAGAAATCAGGAAGGGGGCGAATACTTTTTCACGGCACTGTGTACATAGAAATCCCAGTGTCAGCACGTAGGCGTTATCCATAGATTATTGAGTCAGCCGCACATGTAATGTCAGGATGATATCAGTTATGCTCTGTCGCACACCGTGTAGGTCACAACCTTGAGCCGCCAGCAAGCTATTACAGAATTCTTAATTGAAATATTAATTGTTCCGGCCACCATAACAGAAAATGACATATCACAAGGAAAGTTACAATAAATGATTATGTTAAAATGTGTGTATTTTTTCATGTATCTGTTGTTGGTGGTTTAAAAATTTTCACTATGAATCTAAAAACAAATGTTTACTTTTTTGGGATGAACGTATAATAAAATTATGCATTTGTTCTTTGTCTCATTACAAAGGGTGATGGGTGGCTAGGAACCTTGTTGCCTATAGAATTCCAAGATGCATTTTAACCATGCTGTCAGTGAGTTACCTAAAGAAATAAATGTTACCCTGTGTTAAGTATGTTTGAGGAAAGCTTTGAAGCCGGCAAAGAAATAAAGATGATTTTAGGTGGAAATCATAAACCGGATTGTGATGCACATAGCTAGCAATTGGCTTCTAATTATGTATAGCTAGTTTAAAAATACATATTTCCTATAACACCTGAACAAAAGCAAAGAGAGTCACGCAGAAAAAAAGCAGCAATGTACTGAAAATACAAATTCTGTACAAAAATTTCAACAAGACAACAAAAAGAATTTCCATTGTGTAATATTTTGAAAATAAAGTCAGTAAGTAGCAGTTTTGGTTCTGTTGACATAGAGACAACATATTTGCAGATTTACATTTTTGATTGTACCTCGCTACTCTGTGCAGGGTGAGTTTTTTATGTGTGCATGTAAATGTGAGACCTCTTTATCACACAAATGACACATGCCATCATCCTTTTTTGTTGTTGAAAAAAGTCCACACAATGCTTTGATCAATCTGGAAGTACAAAACCACTCTTCGTCACCCTCTCTTTTGCCAGGCAGCCTAAACGCAGGAGACCAAAGATTGCAAAGGAAAATAGGTGGTTAACAGTCGTCAAATCCCTTAATATACTAATCTGTGTTTATTTATGTTTTTTCCATTTACCACAGCTTCAGAAGTTGCTTTGCAAACGTATCATGTATTTTCCATATATTATGTTATCTGCTCCTTTCACTATTAAAAGTTAAGCATATTTGCATAACCATTCTGTTATGGTGCATGTGGAGACTCCTCAGTGTGAATTAAAAAAAAGTATCATTAAAACCTCATTACTTCCTAACGCCTTGCACACGTTTGCCTTTCTCCTCCCAATCTCCTTTCCTAAACCCATTCCCAGTTCAATATTACAAAGCTTCTTGTACCTTATTAATGAGATGCATTAAAGTGGAGTGACCCGCCCCTCCGCCATTACTCCCCGCCTATATTTCATCCCCTACACTTAAAGGCATTGCATACATAGAGTTCATTTGCTGCCAGAATTGCATTTGCCCTTCACTTTATATTCTGCAGGCGCTGTGTATCCACCTTGCATTATACAAACCCCCAGGGATACGAGGAATCTTGATCACTAGTCAAATGAAACAATGTGCGTGAACGCTCGGTGGTTTATGGAGTCTAATCATGGTTCAGTTTGTTCCCAAGTCGCTATGAGACTCATGACCGGTGATGTGAAAAGACAACTTTCTGTAAGATGAATATGATAACGTAGAATAATTACCCACTTGTTGGAAATGAACTGTTGGACCTTGACGAAGCTATAACTTTAGTACTTCGAGTGCTGAGAGTGTTTTATCAAAAGATATGTTGTCGTGAATGCAGTGTAGCATTAAATGTGATATCTTCACATCTCATCTGCATTTTGAGCCTTTTATAAACACTCTCAAACTCAGAAATGAGTTGCAGGGATACAACATAATGAGATGTGCTCCACCAGTTGTTCCGCTGCATTGGTAATTGATATTCGGTGATGTTTGTTCTCACTTTTTTGCTAGCTCTTATATATATATATATATATATATATATATATATATATATATATATATATATATATATATATATATATATATATATATATATATATAATAAATATGGTTGATTGGATTCATAAGCACCATTTCCTGTGGTGTGTGCTGAGCAAGTACAGCCTGGTGGCCCCCATGATTGCATGATTTATTTCTTTAAAAGCTTGTTTTTTTTCTCCTCTTCATCAGAGTTGAAAGAACATAGGTGTGGTAGTGGAGCAAATTATATAAGTTAACAAAGTATATCTCGCTAAACAATCCTCAAATTAAATACAGTGGGGCAAAAACAAATTATGTAGTCAACTACCAATTGTGCATTATACATGTTTGAGTTTCAAACATGTTTTTTTCCAAATTTGAGTGGAAAAATATTGTCACCTGTAAAGAGGTCTAACGAAGCTCCACTCGTTATCTGTATTAATGGCACCTAGTTTAACCCATTTTTTTCTATAGGCAGGTACTTTATGCACATTTTATTTATTGTTTTTGTAATGCTTCTTAGAAAAAAACACAACAGTTCAAACATCATAAAATCCCAAATTACAGCAACATTCCTAATCACAGCGTTTACTGCAAAACAAAAGAAAAAAATATGTTGGGCACAATGATAAGTTAAGCTTTTATGTAAGTAAATACTAAAACAAACAAATAATTAGAAAAATAAATAAATAAAACATACGGATAGGAATTAATTGTTCATATTGTAAAAGGTGTGCATTACGATTTTTAATGAAAAAAAGTGTATTATCACTCAAAAACGGTAGAGAAATCATGCTGGACTACTGCCTGTATTTAAGTGTGCCGAATGCTGGTTTCTGCTTGGCTAACATGACTGAGAGTGTAGTAAATACTTGCAATGCTATGCAGTTGCCAAGAAGTTGCTTATCTAACAAGAGTAAATCTTGTAGGATAGAGTTCAGCAAAGTTAGTATGTATTGGTTCCTGGATTTGGAAATTATAAACAAAACAGCCGTGTATACAAATTATGAGGTGTTAGCAACTATAAAGGTGATCATCAGTGTGTGCAATGAAGATTATTCATGTTAATTCAAAACATGTTTCAATGTGTCAGTTCGAAAAATTAAACGATTAACATAAAATCACTTCACACCGCAGAATTGTTTTGACTGCTTGAGTTTTGTGTTCTGCTGTGTTGTTGTTTACAATGTTACGATCACTTAATTCTGATAGAAACCCAATTTTTCTGATGGTTAACCAAACTGAAAATAAATATGTAACTGTAAAACTAAATTATAATTAATTTTACTGTTGACAGTTTTTGAACATTTCCCCCTTCTAGAAACTCAACTTGTTCTCGCCTTGACTCCCCATGAATATTGCCAGCCACCATGTGTCATATTTGTCAGCACTGCAGCCGTCAATTATCAACAGGAAGTAAACCAGAAGCGGATTAGCATTGTAGCTGGCCTGCACATGAACTACGTTAGTTCTAAAGACTCCCATTTTTCATAATTTCTGCACACAGTAAAACGTTATACCCAACAACCATTTTGCATTGGTGACAGTCACTTCAAGAGTAAATTAAGTAAATTATGTTGTTGAAGTGTTTTGCCATATTGTAACTGACTTAATGTATGTTAAAAAAAAGGTATGTCTTGGTTTATCAGATTACTGCCTACACTTTAACAACATTTGCTTTTATTGCCTTGTGTTGATTTATTTAGTTGTCCCATTTAATCTATTCCTTCACGTTTTTCCCCTTTTACATTAAATCTGTATGTCTTTTTTTTAGATTATTATTCACATCTTGCTTTCAGTTCAATAATCTTGCTCTGATTGTTTTTGAGCCTTTTAGTTCTTCTATGCTTTCCACTTCATTAGCATTTACGCTGGTCAATGTGAATGTCCATTTAAGATTCAAACTACTGTATGTTATCCATTATTTTATTTATAAATACAGTATTTTGTGATTTTAATGGAATCAAAATCCTCTTATTTGTCAAGGATACTCTGTGATATTGAACGATAACTAAATTCATCAGTGTTCTGCGGTCATTTTTTTTTTTTGAATGCAAGGCTGAGACCAAACATTGCAGAGGGCTTTCACTCATCAGTGTATCTACCAAAAATCAAGTAAACATGAGACAGTAAATAAATGCTCATTTTGCTACAGAACGGAAAACAGATGACAGGTAAAAATTATCACAATAGATGTACTTTTGTATCTGGGACTGGACTATTTTTTTTTTTTTTAAACGTGCTAAAATTGCTTATAAGTGTAATGATCCCACCAAGAAACAACTGGTTAAAATATATATTAGAATACATTAAAATATTTTCTAAAATACATTTAAAAATAATGCCAATGTTCTGTCTAAAGAGCCTCTTTATTTGGAACAGAACTGAAAGTCAAAAAACTAAAAGACTAAATTTGGACCATTATCAGAGCAGGCAAACACAGCAATGGCGCTATATCTGGACTTAATGTTTCCCGTTTTAGATAGAGTTTGGCATTCAAAAATGAAAATGACGGAAGACGGTCCTGACCTTTGACAACTAACTTACCTGAGACTTTTGTTAAATATTGAGTTGTTAAAAGCTTTCAAATTGACATTGAGAGGCTGCTGCTCAGATCACACAAAAGAATGCATCTCATTTTTTGATGGATAAATAACGTTATATTATACCCAGGTCATTTTAAAAGAGTGAAGAAAAATATGATTGGTCATTCATCTTGGTCCCTTTGTCCTCTGAGCCTCTACATCATCTCTCCTCGCCAGTGCGATTTCACACTGTCAGCCAATTTCTGCCTAAGTGTGGCCCAAAAGTGGCAGCACTCGGCTAATTTGACTGATAATGGACTGAATGCTGGCAGTCCAAGTTATGAGGAGAAAAACGTCAGAAGAGATGAACAAATATTATTTTGTTTTAAAATATTAACAGCTTCTAGTCAAGTCGGATAACGTTCATTTATAAAGCCCCTAATCACAAAGGGTCTCAAGGGGCTGCCAGGCCACAATTCCAACATCACTTGTTTAACACCTTCTGTTGTGTCAATTATTTACTCAAACGTATGCTATTGATACAGATCAATACACTGCCTGTATGAACATTGCCCGATATGATGTTCAAGTACTGTTAAAGACTTCGTGTTAAATACTTGACTTGTCATAAAGGAGACTAGTCCATAAAAAGTCTCCCCCAATAACTCCATATCCAGTCATAGACTGCTGATACAGTGTCCTGGGAGGATAATGAATCATTTGCATTTACATCGAATGGTAATGAGGGGAGTGACAGAGGTGGTATGTGAGAAAATGAGAGAGGGTTAAGGTCAAGATGTACTTCACGGTAGAGACACCAATCTTTTGTAGGAAAGAAAGGGAAACGCCAGTTTGGCAAGGGAGAAGGACAAGCTTGGATTCTGCCAAACTGCAGGGATTCTGACTCAGCGGACGAGGAACAGGATCTATTGCATGCCAACACCATGGAGCTGTGCTGTGAAGCCTTTGGCATCGACCGCCAAGACCAGGTTGGGAGTGGGGGATTACAAACGCCCCCCAGAGAATCATGATCACTATTTTTGGACTATTGGGTTATTGCACGGTTCCAGTACGCAAAGTTTATTTTTATCAAGTGTTGTCTATTAATGGTCACTTAACATCCATTAAAACCTGGTCTTCGAAAACACATTTGAGACCACTTCTTGTAGTATCTCAGTTTTACGCACGCTGGTTTCCTTGGTTTTCCACGCCCCCACGTGGCTTTAAGATCAGAGGATGTTGTTTCTATCCATAAACTGTGGGCTTGTGCAGCCCTTTGAGACTCATGTTTGATGCAGGGATATACAGATAAAATGTGGCAAGACTTGAAGATTGAGATGGGTAAAATTATTTCAGAAGCCTCTTACAGTTCTGCCCTCAAAAATAGGAGAACAAAGAAACAGCTACTAATCAAACATTATTTGACTCTCTGTGCAGTCTAATAATGTTACAGTATGTTATTTATAGATTAAATCAATAGATATGTTTACATGTCTAGTCAAGTAATATTAATTTTGTATCACAAAAAGTCTTAAAAGGCTGCACCAACCACCATTACAACATCTTCTCATCTAAAACTAACATGAGTGCAAGAAAAAAACTCAAAAAACCTCAGCATGAGGACAATTGAGAAACTTTGATAAGGGTCACATATGAGGTGAATGCAGATAATCACCAGATTATTGCTGGTGGTTTGGTTTTGGAAAGTTATGTTAACCCACATAGGATTATGTGTCTGAATCCAAAATGTGATACATCCATTTTTGTTGGTGCTGCTAAGAACAATGTACTTGTATAGTACAGAGGCAAGTAATACACGCTAACTATGGCAACTCTCTAAACAATCCTCCTTTGTTTTGTTGATTAGTCAGTGTTATTTCAATTTGAATTTTGTCCCCAGGTTACAAATTAAACAGTTATTTCCATACACACAAAGTAAAAATACATGCTCCTGACAAGCAACATATGAGCACAACTGGTAGACATATGAGACACAACAATGGATCACACTTTTCGAGCGAAGTGGAATCAAAAACTGTACTTTATGTATTTTAGTAAGTGACATGAGTTAAATCATCCTTTATTTAATGTCAACAGATAAATGCGGAAAGAACTTATATATGCGTAATATTATTGCTCCTGCTTCGCCCCTTCCAATTGGATTATTTGCAAATGTCATATATACTGAGTTTTTTGTTTTTTTACTAATCAGCAAAGGGATTATTGTGATAGGTGCAAAAATCCAGATTCTGATCTTTATTGTACTGTTCACTGTATGTAAACGTTTCAATTTGAACTCGCTTCTGAATTGTAATAGTGCAAAAGGCAAGGTGATACCATTACCTTCACTGTTTACCGTTAGATTGGGCATCTTTCTATGCTCCTAACTATTGATTTTAAATTTTGTATACTTTATGCGTTCTGTGTCTTCTTTAAAAACTTCAAATGCATTAACATTGGTGACAAAGTTGAGGTGTGCAGTTTTTCCAAACAAAGTCACATTCAATAGTCATAGTCAGACACTAAAAATCACTTGCAAAAGCCTAGACTGATTTATCTTGGCAAAAACAAGTTTACCATTTTCAAAAATCACACAACATTGTGTGTAATTACCGATGATAATATGCCACACAAACACAAACAAACACACTCGGAGGAAGGCATTGCGTATTCCGAGGGATTTTCTGTCGATTTAATGTATCCAAATTAAGCATAACAAAGAAAAAAACAGAGCAGTAGTTGGAGGAAGTCAATTGTTCTCTGAGCAGGCTTGCAATAAATAGCATCACATTTTTTGTGTTTGAATTGTTCTCTTCAATCTAAGTTCTTTGTGTTCAATCCCAAAAGGCTTTGTCAAAATCTCCTGTAGAGAAGACATACAAATACAGACCAAAACACATCCTGACTGAACCAAACCAGTTTTGTTTTTTCTTTCGCAGCCCGCTTCCTGTTTGCTACATCTTACCTGCTGCTCTTTTCCCTCCAGATATCCCTCATTACTCTCAGAGTGATCCCTTTAATGATCACCAAGAGATTAGATCTTTATTTATCAGACAGCCTGCAGTATAAGCAGCAGCATCCATCTTAACCGGACTGTTTAAGGTTGAATCCGTAGATCACAATGCCTTAGCCTAACCACTCAGACTAGAGGAAAATGAATGGTCTTGTAAATAAAAATGGCATGAATGCTACTTGGAGGATTTGGGATTTTATCTTATACATATTGTATAAATGTGTGTCTCGTGCACCTGCACCTGTCAGTATATACAACCATTGTGTGAACTGCTAATTCAACAATAATGGTAAAGACGGTAAAGGAAATAAATCATTTAAAAAAAGTCACCATTAGCATGCACCAGTAGCTTTACCTCATCATGCCCCAATGCCTTCACCTTTTTTCGGCGACTTAACAATCCTAACCTCTTATCATTATGAACAACCTAATATTATATCATTTTTCCACCCCAAAAAATCAATAGAATTGTGTTCCAAAATAAATAAAAAATAATTTCACATACAATTAATAATGCTTACCACCAAAAAAACTGGATCAATTTAATTAAACATAACATTATTTGAACATTGTTTACCAAACATCACATTCGTTTGTTTCAGTGATTACAATCGCTAAATTTTGAACATCAGGCACATTTACCAGCTAAAGAGAAAGACTAGTAGTAGGTACAAGTCATGACTCAATTCCTAGACCCTGAGTCTATATGAACTCTGTAATAATCCTGTACTCTGCGTTCTGTTTCACTGTCTGTTCTCTCGCTCTGTTTTTATCTTCTCTCTCACTTACCCTCACCCTATTTGGTCACTGACTTTCAGGCTCTAATTCCTTCACACAGCTGTGTCACTTATCTTGATTTACCCGTGTCTTTTTTTGCACAACTCTTCATCTTTCCTTTTTCAGTACCTTGTCCCCTTAGTTCTTTGCTAGTTTATTGTACTTCTCGTCACGTTCTAAGCATGCATGGCACAAGTTCTTGGTTATTCAGTGTACCTAACCCCGGCCTGGACTCCCAAATTACTGGTGATGAAGTGTTGAACTGTCGACTTCACTTGCTGCAATTGTTGGATCTCTGGATCTTTAACCTGTCTATTTTATTTTGTTTGCTTGTCTCTGGTGTTCTGTATAATGTTGCCTCGCAGCCTGCCCTAATAAAGGACTACCATTTTATCATACTAATATGTGCTTCTGCATAGTACTGCATTGTGATAAACAGTCAAACAGGTAGCAAAAAAAATTCATATACTTAAGTGAACTGATCTTATACGGCATACTGTTTTGTTAATTTTAGTTTTTTTTTTTCTAATCTTAGTGGAAAATAATCCATATTTTATTTTTTGAAGGAATTTTAATGGCTATTTTTAGTAGCTAAAACACGTCAAATTTAGTCAAATTAAAAAATAGCATACTTAGAATTAGCACAATGATTTTTTGCAGTGCAGTTAAAAAGTTCAGGCTCTCTATACTCATGAGGCACTGACGTAGCATGCAGACTTGTAATAATCCCGTCCTCGAGGGCCTAAGCTCTGCATGTCTTAGAGGTTTCCCTCGCTCAACACAGTTAAATCACATCAACAAGCCTTTTAATCAGGTTTCTTCAGAGCTTGCTAATGAATCACGAGTGGAAAAAGCCAATCTGCAGCCCTTTTGCAAGTCACTTTGACTTAGGTGATATAGAAAAATCTTTAAATTAAAATTCACATTTTAATGCCTGCATTGAATGCATAACCAGCAGTAGCTGTTGCTTGGGCAAAATGAAAAGTAAAACATAAGGGGAGGAAAAACATTCTACACAGTACACACACTAATTGATGCATTTGGAGTATTGAGAGAAAGTGAGACCATATCACATGTACCATAAGCCTCTTTTCCACAATATTAGTTCTGCACCGTACCTCTCCAGTACACAACAGGCGTATAATCTAAAATGGACAGGATTATTTCATATTTCCATTGGTTTGACCTCTACTGCATTAATTTAATGCAAACACGGCTCATGTAGAAGGGTTGATGAATTATATGTTTGCCTGTTCAAATCAAGCTAGATAAGATTATTTATTTTTCTATTTGACTTCCATGGAATCGCGGGGGAAACAAATAAAGGTATAAAGAAGCAAGCATGACAAAACTCTAAAACTTCTTACTTTGACCTGGGAATTAGCGTTGATTATGCCATTGCATTGATCTTGCTGAATAAAAATAAATTAAATCTCTGACCTTGGCTTTTATAATAAACCAACCAAACTTCCAATCAAAAGGCTGGAACGTTGCAACCCTTAAAGCAACACACACTTGTGTCAGTCCCTTTATTGCTCAAAAAGTGAAATGGAAAAGACGGTGCACGGATCGTTAAATGTGAACAGTTATTGTTGAAAATAGACTAACGGCTAATGATCGACATGAGAAATAGAATACTGTACACTGTATCCACTAATGTTCAAAATGTTGTGGCAACCTAGAAAATAGTCACTTTTCTATGTAAAGTCACATTTCTTTATTAATCAAATAGGTTGCAAATTAATTCAAAAGTATAGTCGAGACATTAAGAAAGTTAGAAATAATGATTTTTGTTTGGAAAAAAAAGGTATACTTCATACTTTGCTTTTTTAAACAGCTGGACATGTCTAAGTCAAGTCAAGTCATTTTTATTTGTATAGCCCTTAATCACAAAGAGTCTCAAAGGGCTGCACAGGTTATTGCACAGACTATTATTACACCATCCCCTGATCTGAAACCAACATGAGGGCAAGGAAAAACTCAAAAACCTCAACATGAGGAACATGAAGAAACCTTAGGAAGGGACTGCACTTGTGGTAATCCCCCTTTCAGGATGACCAGGCTGCAATAGATGTTGCAATTAAAATAAAACAGAGACAAGTGAGTCCAAACTTTTAAACGGTAGTATAGACAATACAGTACCCAATGAAATACCATATAACATAATTTTAAAAATTTGGAGTATTATTCTTAGAAACAGGCCTGTACCAATACCGGGTATTGAAACTACAGTATGTTAATACTACGTTTCTGTAGGGGATTGATAATAGTGACCGATACCAGTATTGGCTGCTATCTAGTGGCCGTTTCAGAAATTAGAAGAATAAGTTTACTCAAATTAATTTTTTTTAAGGAAAACAAGTATGTTTGGGTTCATAGGTATTTATTTGACAATGTTAGCCCTTTCTTGGAAAGAGAAGTGAATTTCAAAGACGAGTGGTATAAGTACTTGTCATTCGTATTGATGACTAATCGATAATTAAATTAATAGTATTAATATAAGTCGGGAAAAAATTTCAATGATGCTAAGGAATATTTAACTTTCGTTAATTTGAGTGATTATTTTTTTATTCATCCTGGTTCAATAATTTTATCTGCACAAATGCCTTCAATTCTGCATTTAGACTTGATTTCAAGGACATATGAACTAACAGATTGGGCTGACTGATCTGAACTCGTTCGCTTCACGACAAAGTCAAACACTAAAATTAAAATGATTTAGTTTTAAACGTTAGCTATGCAAATTACACTGTTTGAAAAGTCTGTTTCTATTAAATGCAATTATTGGAGCATAATTAGTTGAAAATTGAAATATGTGTGCGGGTTTAGTCATAGTCTCTGATATTTGAGGCAATTATTTCCAACCCTATGGAAAACAATTAGTTTAAGTGAAGTACGTTATCATCAACTAAGTCCTACGCCTCCTCCTTATAAGCCATAAAGTCACATTTTACGTTTCTTCTTAGTCTCATATGTAATTAAATACAGTTAAATAGCACTCCTGAACTATTTCAACACTAAATAATAACCTTGGGCACACAGCTAGTGAATACATCTCTGGTACTTTAATGCTTCATTGGGAGTCTTTCAAGCTTCAAGCTTTTATCAAGCTGCAGACCATTAGACAATTAGTTTAAAACTAATCAATTAAAATGCAATCTTTTTCAAACGGCAGAGCCCATAGCATACTTGAACGTTATCTTGGATAAAAAAAAAAAAGTTCAAGTACTGTTAAGGACAAACAAGGATAGTCGGGCCATCGCCAAAGACGACAAGACCGAGCCTGCAAACGACATGATAAAAATCAATGCCCGATAAACATGCTAATTGAAGAAAACGTTCTCGCTATCGCTCCCAAAAAAAAAAGACCTTCTCGTACTGTTAACATATTCAAGTCGTTTGTTGCAGGCGGAAGAAAAAACTGGGGTGGGTGGTGGAAACAGATGCGAACTGAAATTACAAGTAAATCTCGAAATGGACTTAACTTTCTCTCACATCACATTTTTCCAGGATCATGTTGTCAAGCGTTAATTAAAAAAAATAGCTGTGTTTTTCAACAGAACTGGTGAGCAAGTCCATTAGGTAGGTGGGAGTAGTGTTGATCATCCCCTTGATGTCTCCGCTGCGGATGCACATCACATTCTTTTGTGCGCACCCACGCCGACCCTCACATCCCCCTCAGCCTCCATCACTTTGTCTTATCACCGCAGCCGCCTAATGATGATGAAGCTGTGGACTCAGCAAAAGAGTCAGATGAGCATTGCCTATGCAGGGCACAGGAATACCTGCTCCCTAGTCACATGTAATGTTGGTTGTGACTCGGGGGGCAGCTATCCTTTGGGTATGAAATAGCATATTAACTCATTCAATCCATTATTTTAGAAGATGAACACACAATTTTGAACCAATATAGACATGTTTAGGTTCTATTTTTAAATATGTTCTATCATTAGCTAACTGAAAAGTTCATTCTGCTTGTGTTTAACCCCTGAAGAGGAAATTGAATGGGGTGTTTGTTATTTTGACTAATAATAATCGCCGTTGTTTGAAATGTAGACTGTTATGCACTGTCTACATAACGCGTGTAAAACTTATTTTATATCGGGGCAAAAAAAAAAAAAACATTCTCACAGGGGCCAGACAAATAAATAGTATGAGAAGTATGCTGTAGCTTGAGGGCTGGGGGTCTTTTATGGAGGCTCCCAATTACTGTAAATCACGATTCAGGGATGTAAGATTTGAATATAAAACCATTATTGAGGGTTTTTCTTTCCTCAACATTCTTTGTCTTGGCTAAGTTTTAATCTCTCTAGTGTATCAACTGTGCATGAGAAAAAATAAATAGATAAATAAATAAATAATTTCCACTACAGTTTATTTACAGTGAAGAAAATACGTATTTGAACACCCTGTTATTTTGTTACTTCATGGAGGGGTCTGAAATTTTCATTGTAACTGCATGTCCACTGCGAGAGAGCTAAACTAAAAAGAAAAATCAAAAAATCACAATGCTAGCAAAATAGCTGTGTGTTCAACTATTTATGTTCTTCACTGCAACTCTGAGAAATTAATGCAAACTTGAAAAAGACGAAAAAAGGCATACAAACACTAATTCAAATGTTTGATTTATTATTGTTAAGGTATTTCTTCCTTTTATAATGACAATGTTTACATTATTATTGAAATATTTGATTTCATATCCATTCTAAAAAATGACTACAGCTTTTTGAAACTTCCACAAAGACACCAAGGTGCTGTTTTTTTCAATTTTGTTAAACTGCACATCAGTAACTTTTATTTTAAGTAAAATATCACCGGAATGGGTTTCCCCAAAGGTCTCTAGTTGATTAATGAAAGTCAGCAAATACAGCTACAGTGGGTGCTTTGCAAGTGGTACCTGGCTTTAGTGACATCTAGCGTATACATTTAAAAAGCAGGTCAATGTTTGACGCTCATTTTTCTCTTGTGCTTCTATTAGGATTGTTTCATGGGCCACATACAATAATGTGTCAGGACATTTGTCCCCCGGGCCATGAGTTAGACACATGTGGTCTACATCATTGTCACTATTTTCCAATAACGCTGTTGTTCTCTATTTCCACACCCTTTTTGTGCTTTTTGTATCATAGGAAATTTAATTAAAGGAAAGAGCTAAGGCGAGGGCCTGTAGAACTGATTGTAATTTTCTTATCGGGGTGTTTGTTGTTTGCACAAGGGATGCACGATTAACTAAAATCTTATCGACATTGCAATGTGACGTAGTGTGATTGTGTAATCGCATTTCACTGTATTTTTTTTACAAGGATTTATAGACAGCAACCCTAACAAAGCTCCATGGAAGAAGGCGCTGTTTACTTAAATTCAACATTTTAATAATCCTGTAAAATTCACCTAAAATCTCAATCAAAGACTTACCCAAAGTAAAATTGAACGCTGGTGGTGAACCATTTGGAGAATATGGTTGGTTATGATCTCTTTTGAAAGGTTAGACTCTAAACTTTTGTGGCCAAATGAAATAATCACTGCAAGTGCTACTAAAATTGAACAATCTAAATCGTAACAAACAGACATGGTAGGTTTTTTTTCTTGCCTGATTTTTTTTTTTTTTTTTTTTTTGCAATCATCTGCAAAATGAGTGAAGCATGGGTATCTTAGCTGAAAAACACCTGGGACAAATGCATAAAGCCTTACCTGGTCCCGGGTCAAATTTTATCACAATCTGAAAAACTAAACATATTATTTTTCACATTTTTCTCAGGGTATGTCTAAGCGTTTCCAAAAGTGGCCATTTGGGGACTCCAAAAGGACCTGTGACTGGTGACATTATACAGACACATCTTTGCTTCTCAACTGTCTGACAGCTCGCAGGCTGGTTAAAGCATGTCACTAGTATTAACCTTTGGATGCAAAAGTGGGATCTCGAAAATAAAAAAAATATATAATATAGTCATATTCCAAGTTTTCTTCATAAAACATGTGTATGACATACAGTAATGCCATTGGTATATGTAGTTTCCCCTCTAATTGTCAACCCCACACATGGAAGAGTGTACGTAGTAGTAGGTCATGCATCCATGTGATAAGTACTCACAAAAAAAAACTAGCAAAAACATGTACTTTCCTTTTAAGATTTAATATGAATTTGCAATACTGGTCTGAAAATCCCAATTATTTTTTTGTTCCCAAAATCGTGTGAAAAAAAACATTCAAAGGAGCTGATCTGGGGTAAGGAATGGTAAAATAAAAATGGTAATTTATGTGAAAGTGCATATTTGGCACTGAACAAGGTAGAAGAGTGTCATAAGTATGAGATTCTGAGGGACTGACTCAAATGGTACAGTTGCAAAAGGAGCCAATAACATTTCCCTTCCCTCTGTCCTCAAATATACTTGCTCATTTCAGCTGTCCAAACCTTGATGCCGACCAACTTGGCCCCTGGTACTGTGTCATCAGAATTTTACCAAGTGTTTACCTTCCATCAGTGAGAGCATACACCATTATCATTGTGTGAATGGCAAAGCTTAAAAGTTCCTATTTGACACGGCGCAAATATACAGAAACAGTTGACACATCTCATTTATTTCAAAGTGAACTTTTCAACATCCATTTACTTGTCCTCACTGAGGTGGCGGACACCCATCCCTCCTTATGTAAGGGGTGGCAGACACTTGCACTTGTCCCAGGTTTCCTTCAGGCAAGATTTTAAAACGGTTTTGTAAACACTATTAAAAACCTGACACCACAATAAAGTCAAACCTTACAAAAAGCATCATTTTAGAGACTATTTTGAATGGATGAATAAACTTGGATTAATAATCAATAAGAACATTTGGGACCCTACTTAAACCCCCCACTAGATCACTACTGGTTTGAAAACTATAAATCACCCAATTTGCCAAATTATATTGTTAATTCTGTTTTGTAAACTCGGGAAAATATTGAAAGTGCATGTGAAAGTCAAACTGTCGGATAAGACCTTTCATGGCACGGCTAATTTATTTAAAACCCAAAAATTATATCGTCTAATATAACTTGTAAATCCAATTTTATAATCACTGTTCTCTAACTCTGTTTGATAAAATTAGCTGAAAAAAAAACTGAAACTCCGTAATTGAAACCTGTCAGCTGTTTTTTTGAGTGTCAAATTAGAACCACTTTCAAAATTTGGAGGGCAACATTAACATTCAATCTATGGTTATTCAACCATTATAAAAGCTAAAAATAGGGAAAATAAATTAATGACACCAGGTATTAGTACCTATACTAGGTAGTAGTATCTGCAATCTTAACAGATACCTGAATTATTTCAAAAATATCAGTTTCTGTACTTGTTTGTGGAGGGAAGGACATTTGAATTATTTGGGTATCTGTATTTGTCTAAAAAAATGTGGCATCCACCATCCTTATAGCCAATTTTTTGCTCTCGATGAAAAATATCGAAGCCAATCCCGACTCTGGGTTTATACATTTTGACAGTTACATTTTCTACTGATGTTCTGTACTCATTTAAATAAAATGCACAATGTAAAATTATCAAAACAAGTGCAAATTAACGGCATACTGTGCAGATTCAATAAACAGGCAGCAGGGCAAACAGACTGACAAACATACAAACAAACATTCGATGCTTCCATTATCTTCAATTAACTGCTTTAAAATGTCATTAGTGTTATTCAGTAGGATTTGGGTGCTGTGCAGATTGAATTCACGGAGAGATTAGTCCCCGTCTAAACAATTATTTGGTCCCCGACAGCCTATTAAAACACGGCAGCCATTGAAGATTATGGTGGAAGTAAACACTGTCAGGCGTTATCACCTAATGACTGAGCATACGCTAGAAAGACTGAAATTCATAGAACCTTTTGCAGAATCAGATTTGCCATTCCTGTCTCAAATTATTTGATGACTACCTCATGTTATGTGCTTGGTTCTTTGTCTGTCAGAAAGATATAAAGTTTGTACTTAGGCTTCACAAAAGCCTTATCTGGCGAGTATGTCAACTGCAGGCTGTGCAGGCGCGATGGGAATAACTGCATTAGCTGTAGTGTGCTAATTATTTAAAGATAACCTAACACATTTTGTCATTGTGCTGTGCCCTGTAATTTTCTGGAAATTGTGAACACTAGCTGAAAAACCGCTTTATTCAGCCATGCATTATCACCAAAGACCTGGTCCAAAATGAAGGTATAGTCAGCATTAGGGACTAAACCGTCAGTGACCTGTTTTGCTGATCATATTGAGTCATATTGAGATCTGGTCAATCGCCTGGACAAAGCATCAATGCTGCACAGGTTGCAAATAAGCAGATATAAACAATAGTACCGTATTTTCCGCACAATAAGGCGCACCGGGTTATAGGGCGCACCCCCAAAAAATAGATTTTGGTCCAATATTTTCCATACATAAGGCGCACCGGATTATAAGGCGCTACAATGGGAACGTCGACAAAACAGTCAGATATTTCAGTCAAACTTATTACACCCTTAACATTCCGAAAGCTTGCAAAGAAGCAAATACGTGTCGTAGACACGTGCGGATGCGGTATCCGTACGATGTCACCAATCAAACATTTCTTAGTTTCCATTTTATTTTTTGCTGGCAACTGTGTGGACAGCAAAAAATAAAATTGTATTGTGCAGGGAAACGGGGTTCTTTACTATGCATATGACAATAAACACTTGGAATTTAATTTAGGTTAAAAATAGACTCATCACAGAAAAATCAAGATCTTTCTAAAACAAGATAAAGGTTCTCTTGCAGCCTTCATGTTCATTAATGATACGGAACCATGGTCTTCTTACAACCGTGAGTGTAGTAAATCGAGGAGAGTAAAATATTTACAAATACAGAATAGTAAATATAGTTTATCTATGCCGTAGTGCAACCCAACCTGTGATTCACATTCATCTTTTTCGGCCAATTGCAGGCTTTGTTTCACCCCTTTAGCCCATGCGAGCCTGTAAATGATAAAAAGCATCCGCCCCCTTTACCTCCGAATAACTTTAGCCAATAGTGACTGATTCAAATGATGATTGACACATTGGTTAGGAAATGAAACCCCGGTATATAAATCCCAGTATACACCGCGGACGACTTCGCCTTCGGGGGGAAATCTAGTCGGCGGCTGCTTGCTTTAGTTGCAAGACTTTGCGACTTAATATTGATCCATATATAAGGTGCACTGTATTATAAGGCGCATGGTCAGCTTTTGAAAAAAATAAAGGCTTTTAGGTGCGCCTTATAGTGCGGAAAATACGGTAATGACCAAAAATCCCAATGGTATCACTACATACACCCCCACCCACCATTAACTGCTTGAACTTGTCACATATTCAAGTATCTTGGAGCTGTAAGCAACAGACATCATGGCCAGGATAGCAGAAACCAGAACCACACTTGCCAGGTTAAAATCCATCTGGAGAGACACGAATATCGCAGTGAAGTGAAAAAAAAAAAAAAAAAACGACACATGGAAGCACTGGTCAATTCCTTTTTCCTCAACACTTGCGAGTCATGGACTCCAAGAAATCCAGGCCATGGAGATGCGATGCTACAGAGAACTTTTTGGCATCAGCTACAAAGCCCTTGTGACAAATGAAATAGTGCACAACACATTAAAAGGGTACATTGGACCCTATGGAGAATTATGGTCAACTACGCGTCGACAAAAAGTGCAATTGTATCGTCACTTTACTTGAGGATTAGCAAGATCATTCTCTGGGCCAAAGTTCGAGGGAGCAGAGGTAGAAGCAGACAGAAAAAAAATTGGTCCGACAACATCAAAGCATGGACAGTTGCCAGCGTATGTGATTTGGCGTTTTTCTTACAATTGTTTGCTTAAATCTTCTGGATCATGTTCAGAAACAAATACAATTTTAGTTGAAAATATAGATATGTTTTACCTACTGTGCCGATTCCACTGCTATGCTTTAGAATTCTGTGCCTATAAGAGATAAATGATGACGACACTGCTTTTCCTTTACTAATGTGCATTGTTCTGTCTTGCATAATTCGTGACATGAGTTACACATTATGTCTCAGACTCTCTGCCTTAAGTCATTTGGTGTGTGTAAATGAGTGTTAACATGGTAGTCTTTCTTCACATAGTTCTGTGTAAATTGTTTTCTGTGGGGGGAAAAGGAGCTTCTGCCTTTGTTTAGGTTTACTGTGTCAGTTTGGACATGTTAGTATTTAACATACTTTTGTGGACGATGCCAAATGTCCTTGAAGATATGGTTTTGCCTAGGTTTTTATTATCATACTCATAGAATAACAAATCAAATATTTTGAGGGGTTTGGAAAACAATAATTCAGCCTACTTTGGAACAATTTAGTCACTCATGATAACCGGTTGCATAGTATAAGGAGTTAATGTGAGTCAATTGTGGCCACAAGGTGAGCCATTTACTGGGTTTTGTGCCAATGGTTAAAAAGCCCGGTTTCATAATTCAGCATGAATACCTAATATAAAGCAGGTTCGAGAGTATTCTCCATTCGGGCCCTGATCTTGTGGAATGCTCTGCCCCCTGAGATTTGATTCCCAACCTCAGTGGAACTGTTTTAATCTAGGCTTGAAACACACTTCTATTCTATACCTTATGAAT
Organism: Urocampus carinirostris; assembly: GCF_059441175.1. Classification (NCBI taxonomy): domain Eukaryota; kingdom Metazoa; phylum Chordata; class Actinopteri; order Syngnathiformes; family Syngnathidae; genus Urocampus; species Urocampus carinirostris. The sequence continues at coordinate 24,934,867 of NC_142358.1, read as the reverse complement.
GACCTATATTTCATGTTGAAAATATCTGTGTATTATTTGTTATTGCAACATCCATTGCAGCCTGGTCATCCGGTCATTTCCTCAAGGTTTCTTCATTTTTCCTCATGTTGAGTTTTTCCTTCCTCATGTAGGTTTTAGATCAGAGGATGGTGTAATTATAGTCTGTGGTTTGCAATAGTTGTTGGTCTGGGCAGCAGTAGCTCAGGAGGTTGAGCGCTCGTCTTGGGATCAAGGGATCCCAGTTCGAATCCCGGCTTGTCCGTGTTACATGTCGAAGTATCCTTGGGTAAGACACTGAACCCCTAATACCCCCAATAAGCAGGTTAGCGTCTTACATGGCTGCAATACAAGGCTGCTATTGGGAAATGTGAAGCACACTGTAAAGCACTTTGGGAAGTCATTGACTTGAAAAGCGCTATGTAAATGCAGATCATTTCATTAGATCATTTCATTTCATGATAGGATTGAGTGGAGAGGTGTTGTGAAAGGATAGTGGGATGTTTAGACATATTCTAAGGGATGGGCAGGGCACCCGTATGATGCAGCAGGGGTAAACCAGTGAAAGCTGCCGGGCCCTGCTGTCAAATAGAAGAGTGTGTTGTGTCACCCTGACCCGAGTGACATGGCCGCTTTCGTGTGTCCCGTTTCATCTGGAGGGACGAAAGCATGACAGACTTGGGTGCCGAGGTGCTTAACTTGTTTGGGTGTTTGGGCATTTGGGTTGGCCATGGTCCAAAAAAGTTTGTGTGTGATTTTTGCTACCTTTTCCCTTTTTTCTTTCTTTGTTTTTGTATTTTTTTGTCTTGCTGTCGGTCACCCCTCTCAGGGGATATGACCAGGGTAGATAGATAGATAGGTAGATAGTTTGCAATAGGCTGTGGTCTGTGCAGCCTATTGAGATTAAGGGCTATACAAATAAACTTGACTTGACTTAAAACCCTACCAATGTTTGTGGGCACTCAAAGGATTCACAAATAATGTAAGCAAATTATTGCCCAAATCAACCTGACTAAAAACCCATTTCTTGAGCTGATGTTATAACAGAAGTGTTATTGTTACTGTACAGTGACTTGTTTACCTGACTGCCCATTTTGCACATCTGGTTAGTTGCTACTCTTGCACTCTTTGCACTATTTTATAATACTATACATAGCCATAATTATTTAGTAGATTATTAGTACTTCAATACTCCAAGTCAATACAACATTTTATTTATATCTGTACATTCAAGGAAACTGTGCGAGTCAGATTTATCGACATTTCGTTCTGTATACACGTGTACAAGAATGACAATAAAGTATATCTGAATTTGAATCCGAATCTGAGAAGTAATTTCTCTGCATTCACACGTAAAAAATAGAAAATTAGAAGTTAGCACGGCTCATTACAAAGCTAGCATAGGTAATACTCGCGAGATAAAATTGTACAAAAGTATGTTTTTTTTTCTCATTGGAAAAATCCCCTATTGAAAAAACAAAAAACTTCATCTCAGCTGTACTAACATCAAAAAAGCATTTTACAGTAAAATCGTGAACTTTATATGACTCTGTAATTACTCTTTTGCCGATGATATGTTTTGCTATTCATCCTTACCCCGCACAACATTTTCTACTGTACTTTTTCTGCACCAGTGACTCGTGAAATCGACTCATCAGTAATAGGTGGCTACGAAAAGAAAGGGGAGAGTGCAAGGCTGATGAAAAAAATGTAAAGTAATGTCCCACAGCCTATGATCAAATCATAAAAAGAAGAAATGGAAGTTTCCGATGAACTCCCTCTCGGTTGCTTTTCGACCCGGCGACTTGCTTGCAAAAACAGGCGGCAGAATCCAAATTGGGTTACAAAGCCGAAGAAGAGCTTGCACCTCAGACATGGCCCGGTACATGAAGGATGGATTTGGAGGCCAGTTATTGATTTTGGTTTGCATCACTGAGCTCCAGAGAGCTAATCAGATGACTTAGGAGGGGCCCACCATACACAAACGCGCATACACATTTGGCTTCAATCTGTCAGCAGTCAATAGTGAAGCATCCATCAGTTTGCTAATGTAGTACGGTCATGATGTGCATCTATATTAGGTAAGTTTATGATAAACGCATAAAATGCTGAAGATGAGAAACATATCTTCCATCAGAAGCAGTGGTTGGCAACCACCGGGCTTTGGGTCATCTCTTACTGGGCCGTTTAGAAGGAAAAATGCAGAGAATATCATTTAAGGCAATTCTAAAATCAAAGTTTGGTTGCGCGTTACATCGAGATTACACGTAATTGAGCAGTGTTTGATCAGTTCACGAATATGGCTGACCTCAGCTGCTCAGCATTGGATGCAGTGGGAATCGAACCCGGGCCAATGCGGTGTGAGTGCCATATCTTAGCCACTAGCCTTCTAGGATTGTAGATGATGATGTAAGAGGCAGTTTGTTTTATCTCATCACCATATTTTTACTCACGGTGCCAAAATTTACAACCTACATGTGTTGAGCCAAAATAACTTGAGTAAAAATTGTGTGATGATAGGTTTGAAACGAATGCATTTTCTCATAACAGGGTGGATTTAGGCGTATTATCATTTTTCTTATTATTGTTCTTATTACTCATAAGAACAATAATAAGAACAATTAATCACACTTGATAAAGGGCCCTTTTTCAGGTCAAAATACAAATATCCACTTTCAAGTCAAGTCATGTTTATTTGTATAGCCCTTAATCACAGAGTCTGAAAGGGCTGCAAAGACCACAGATTATTGCAAATCACAGACTATTATTACACCATCCCCTGATGTAAAACCTACATGAGAGCAAGGAAAAACTCAAAAACCTCAACATGAGGAAAGTGAAGAAACCTTGAGAAGGGAATGCACATCAAGTAATACCCTTTCTAGGATGACCAGGCTGCAATGGATGTTGCAATAACAAATGATAAACAAATATTGTCAACATAAAATATAGGTTACTCATAAGCTATAGAATAGAAGTGTGTTTTAAACATAGATTGAAAAATTTTGGTTGCAGATCAAATCACAGGAGAAGAGCATTCCACAGCACCGGGGCCCGAATGGAGAACGCTCTCGAACCTGCAGATCTTTTCTTGGCTCTTGGGATCACTAGTAGACCAGCATTTTCAGAGCGAAGGCTGAGAAACTGACACTGAGACTGGGACATAGGGGGAAAATTAAATCTAAGAGAGATGAGGGAGCAAGTTCTTGCATGATTTTGTATACTACCAACAGAACCTTAAAATCACATTTCAAGCTAACACGGAGCCAATGCAGGTTAGCTAAAATCAGGGTAATGTGATCAAACTTTCTTGTATTAGTTGAAAGCCTCGCTGCAACTTTTTGAACCATCTGCAGGCTCTTGATTTTGGACTTCGGGAGACCGGAGAGTAGTGCATTACAGTAATCGAGACTGTATGTAACACATGCATGAATTAGAATTCGAACCATTTTCTACACCTGAATTCTAATTCATGCATGTGTTGTATCCAGCATAGGGCAAAATTTTAGCAATATTGTGAAGATGGAAAAAAGCTGTTCTAGTAATATTCTTGACGTGTGTTTGAAAGGACAGATTGGGGACAAATCTGACACCTAAATTTTGGACTTAGTCCCTTTGGGTGATATTACATTGATATTACATTTGTCAAGATTCAGAGCAGTTTTTGAAGAACAAGTCACGGCATCTAGATGGACCAATAACTAACATTTCGGTCTTTTCAGAGTTAAGGTGCAAGAAGTTTAGTGACATCCATTCTTTTATCTCAGCGAGGCAGGCCTCCAAATTTCCACAGTTTAGTGTGGCAGATTCCTCAATCAGAAGATATAATCTATCAATATAACTATCAATATGTTTAGAACAAACAAAATCAATAAAATCATCAGCAATGCAAATGCAATCTTCTATAAAAACGTTTTCAAGATGTGATTTCTTTATGACAATTACCAGCAACGATTAAAATGATTAATCGCCAAGCATTGAAAACAAACAAGCTGACTGAGAAATCATTGTTCACAAGCATTGTTTCAAGAACAAGAAAGGCCCATAACAGATGACTTAACCACTTGTTATGAAAAACGAAGTCATTTTTATGTTAATGATATTATCTCTTATGAAATTAACTAACTTTTGCTCCAGTGACTATTGCAGAATTATACATACTACAATCTGTAGGGGTGACTTGTCTTCATTTATATCCTGTTGGTGTTTTTCCTAATTACAAATGTTTTCTCATCTCTGTCTCACTTCCCTACATCCATATGTTTGGTTTCCTCTCGCATACGTACGACATACTCTGAAAATAATGACTTACATCAATGAAGCTCACGGGCATAAAGGCTGCCGCGATTTCAGCAGATGCGGAATGATTCTCTTGCCTACTTACTAATGAGGGTGAACACAGCAAATGCACAAACTGCTAATAAAAATTCTGAAACAGGAGATATTCAACTCTGATGTGATTTCCCAGTTTAAATAACAAACAAGTGAAAAGTAGAAATGGATCGCTGGCGGATGAAAAGGCTCTATGAGATGGCTCTCTAAATTGAGGGCCGAGAACCAGCTCCCCATTAATGAGAATCAGTATCCTTTTGACACTCTCACTCACTCTCTCTCTCTCTCTCTCTCTCTCTCTCTCTCTCTCTCTCTCTCTCTCTCTCTCTCTCTCTCTCTCTCTCTCTCTCTCTCTCTCTCTCTCTCTCTTACTCATTTTTTCTTTCTCTTTTCTTTGATTCTTGTTTACTCGTTTACTCTATTTTCCTCTCAATCTATCTCTCTTTGTACCCCAACTTTCTTTTTTGCGCTACTTTTCTTTATTTATCTCTCCATGTCTCTTTCCCTCTTTATGTCTCGCTTTTGCTCTCTCTCTCTCCTTCTCTCTCTATCACTCTCTCTCTCGCTCTTTCTTTCAGTTTTCTCTTGTTTCCACCTCTCTCTTTCTCTCTCTCTATATATTTCTCTGTGATGTTTTTCTTTCTCTTTTTTCTGATTCTTTCTTGTTCACTCTTTATCCCTAATTTCTCTTAATATATCTCCTGATCTCTCTCTCTCTTTTACCTTGTCTTTCTTTTTTGTGCTATTTCTCCTTATATTTATCTCTCTGTCTCTCTTTCCCTCTCTCTTTCTCTATTGTTCTCTGTGTCTCTCTCTTTCTCCTGCTTCTTCTTTTTTTTCTCTCACTTTATCTATCTCTCTATCTCTAGTTACCACCCCCCCTCTCTCTCTCAATCTCACTTTTTATTTTCTCTCTTTCTTGAAGGTGCAAGGTCAATATGAGTAGTCATCTCTGCGTTGTTTTCTTACGATAAAAAAAAATTGAAAATTTGATTTAGGGTAAAAGTTCACTGTATATTAAATCAATAAAGGCTATTCAAATATATTAGTATAATACATTTCAAATATTACTTAATTTGGTGCATAACGTTTTAATATTTGGTTATACATCATTAAAAACAAAATAATCTGAAGAACTGTTAGCTAAAAAGTCGGCTCTTTTCAGTGAGCCGAGCCCTAAGAGCCGGTACTCTAAAGAGAGCCCGAACTCCCATAGCTAGTAAAAATTCGACGCTCAAGGATGTGACCGAGAGCTTTTGTGTGTGTGTGTTTTTTCTGATTTATAGGAAAGCGGAGCCGTATATATAAGTACATGTGCGTTGAGTACCTATAGGTGAGAAAGAGAGGGTGGGTTGCGAAAGTGGTCATCCATCAGCACCAGAACAACACTGTGGATGGTGATTATGGAATCTGGGGTAGATGACTCACCCCCCTTTGATTTATTAAACTCTCTTCCGCCCGGGTTCAGAGTTCAAGAATATTTTCTTGAGACCCTTCTGAAATCTAGAGTGAGTATGTGTCACTCTATTAATGTTTCTTTGCAAAGAAGTGTGCAGACCTGAATTTGACTTTCTGTTTTTTTTTCTTCACCACCATTTTCCAAGGGCTCTAAATAATTCAGTGACACTGCTTTCTGCATGGGAAATATTTGATGGAGTATTGGGATGGAGGACTACCAACAAAGAGCACGGAAAATACGGTATAAACAAGAGAGACAGAGATAAGTTCGCAGATGGAATAAAAACGAAGGATGTTACAACATATGCTCTGTTGCGGTTTGAATCCTCTCTACTCAAGGTCAAGGATGGAAATGTTAACGCTGTTATTTTACTTTTGTTTTCTTAATGTAATGGCAAGCCATCCATGTAATTATTGTATTCTGTGACACTTGTAAAGACCCACAAGCTAGCATTGGGCGATACTGTGAATTTTGGTATTAATCCGATCCAAGTAAATACAGGGTAGTATTGTTTGATACTGATCCTATACCGATATTTTTGAAAACGTCATGATCATCGAATAAACGAATCCCCCCTTCAGTTAGTGTATATTTGCAATAAACAACACTGAGAATTAAGATACCAAACCTATTGCATTCTTTATTGAATAAGTACATGGCAAACTTTACCAGTATAAAAACTAAATGGAAAAATTCTAGTACATCTGTTTCAAAACAAAAGCCAAAAGAATCCAACCAAAAAGGCAACGATGTAACAAAAATACAAATACTTAGAATTTAAATATATTCACTGCACAATATTTTGAAAATAAAGCCAGTACTGCATATAGCGTTTCAATGTCATTGGCTCTGTTGCCATAGTGACAATGTTTTTTGCTTGGGAACAGTAGTGTTTTTACATTATAGGTTGCAGCTCCTTTCTTTCTGCAGGGAGAGCTTTTTTATGTATATCTGTAGTGCTGCCACAGTAGCAGATAACTTTATCACAGATATCACACCTGGCATTGTCCTTTTCTGTAGTTGAAAAAAGTCCACACGGCGCTGCGCTTTGCTGTTTGTCATTTTAAGCTTCAGGTCGGGGTGGGCTAATGATTTGTGCCTCTCTTCCGGCTAGCAGACTCAAAAGAAGTGACAGTTAAATGGTGTGTGTCGCCACACTTTATATCATGAGATTGATCGCGATGTTTGCAATAGCAACAAAGGACACGAAAAGCACGGCGTAAACAAGAGAGGCGGAGGTAAGTTCACAGATGGAGAAAAACTAGGGATGTTACAAGATATGCTCTGTTGCGATTTACAGCTTCACGACTGAAGGACAAGGAAGCAAATGTTAATGCTGTTATTTTACTTTTATTTTATTGTCGTAATGGTTTTCCATTCATGTAATCACTGACTCCTCTGTCAGTTTTTATGGCCCACAAGCCGTTTTATTGCAGATTTGCTGGGATTTAAGAGCCATGCCCAGCCGTAACTTGGTTTTGAACACAACAACCTAGACTTGCCCCAAGCAGGATCAACATTACAAAGGCCTTTTTCTTGTCATATTTCATTGTAGGCTAGTGCCGTGGGGAGAAAAAAAAAATGAAAAAAATACATCTCACACAACTGGAAAATATCTTTTTTTTAGTATACATTGTAAGTTTTTTATCGCAATGCATACTACATAGCACATTATACATAAATGTATACAATCAGTTTTCTAGTATAAGAGTATTATTGGGAGGTTAAGAAAATGGATACTCTCGAATATTGACATAAAAGGATGTTCTACTGGGGTGCTTTTGTTGGTGATCCATTCTGGCAAAAGGACATATTGCCAAGGAACTATTTAGATTACTGAGAAAAATAAAGCAGGAAGTAAAAATATATCCGTTTTGATATTGTTAAAAAATCGAGTCCAGCAAGGGACTTGTGTATTATTTTGCACCTTCTAGTGGAAAAAAACGTGTTATTCATTCATTTAAAAAAAAAGATTAAGTTAAATAATAAGCAATGAACTATGATATAAACTTCATCTGAATATTTTTAAAATACTTGTAGGTCAAGGAAACTGTATTTATTTTACATAACATTGGGCTGATCTAAAGGGAGAGGAGATGTTTGCCCGCCATCTTGCTCCTACGGGTACCTGAAGATCCAAAAACCTTGTGAAAGGCTCGGCATTTTTTTTTTATGGTGTGATTTGGTTTTAGTTGAGTCGCTGTAGTCTCTTTTATTCATTGTGCTTTGTACCACCCGGTTTTGGTTGCACTACACAATACTATGACGTGTAGCCACGCTATACAGATACTCCCCTACTTAAGAACATTCGACTTACAAAAATCAGTAGATACCATCTTTTTTGTCGGGAAATCGAAAAATATCCGGATATTGCTGGAAGTTAGATTTTGTATTTTGAGCACCTTTTTCCAAGTACAGGACATTACTGTAGTACTTCTATCTGCCGCTAACAGCCTGTGACGCTGTGAGAAGTGACCCAGCATCCACCCGGAAGAAAAAAAAATCCACTTCCTCTTACTAGTTCGTGTGTAAACATAATATGTATACTGTACTGTATCTCTAGCGCGCTGAGAACCTTGATGTTTAAATATCTCGTGCATCCAATCAATATGAGTAGTGTAAAGTGTAAAGACAAGGCGAGACGTTTCATTTGAAATTATAGTGGAATATGGAAGCTTGATGCGGTTGAGAAAATGGTTAGATCACTTTTTTTTGGCAATTTTTTACGCCTAACTGTTGACGCTCATCTTCCAAAAATAAGTAAATGTTAACTTTATTTATCTTCATAGAGCATATTATTTTATTAAATGTTTATTTTTTACTACAAAACAATACAGGTTACTTCTACAAGCCTTAAACAAACTTATATGAACCTTAAACATACACAATATGTTAATTATACAACTCAACCTACGAACGGTCGTCCAGAACGTATCTCGTTCGTATGTAGGGCAGCGTCTGTATCACACAGAGTACCAAACAAAAAATCATAAATAAGTTTTCCAGGTCTCAAAACGTTTTTGACAATGCCGGTTAGAGTTCGGTTTATGGTCAGCTTTTGTGATGTAGATACATCGTGGTTCTGGTTGGGGAGGCGTCATACACGGTTATGTTGTACTTAACATGATGAGCCTATGAAAAATAAATCAAATATCAAGACAATATTATTTTCCAAACGACACATTCGGCTTGGAGCATGCAGAAACTTGCACTGTTTTCTTCTAAGCTGGAAACAAGAACCATTTTCTACACCAGAAACTTTCGTCAGAAATTAGAGCTCTCTCCTACACGTGAAAAAAGTGCAACTTATATTTCAGTGCGACTTCGGTTCGTCTATTTTATTTTTCGATTTATACTCCACAATATACAGAACACTGGTTCTTCAGCACCACAAGTTACCATAAATTAAAGTTTACGTAGTTCTTTTTTACATATGTATTTTGAAGGAAACTTTCAGACAGGAAGTGAAGCTACATTAGGAGCTATATTATTTTAGTTTAATCGGACCAGGGGTCTTCACTTTTTTCAAGCTGAGAGCTATTTTTTGTTATTAATTAGAGCAAAAGGCACGCAGTTTAATGGGCGTTTCTAAAATAAAAACTTATCATTTTGTGACTATGTTGTTACTATAATTTTTCCATTTTAGATATTGGAAGTAGGGTTAAATGACTCAGTCGACCATAGGCACATTGGATACCCGTAAGTTTGACATTCTCATTGAGACATGCCATTGATAAATTTGTTGTGCCATTGACACACTGTCATATTGACGCATTACAAAGATACCCTTGTTTTGATATTTTAAATGTATTTCATTGAAATTGCAATGCCTTGTAGTCAATTGCTTATTTAATTGCGGATGTTGTCAATCGTATGCGGTGTGGTGGACAACTGACGGTATTTCTGTTGCATGCTTCAGTTTTGCTCTGTTTTGGATTAAAGTGGAGCTTGGACGCTAATCTTGATTTAGCACTTTATGATAAAATGATTTAAGCTATTGCTAACACAAGGAGAGCAAAATATTTTTTGTTTTACATGATATTGTGTACAACCATTACATTTAAGAAGACGATGATTTAAGATATGTGTTACATTTGAGTACTATCAGGTCTATTTCAATGTATCTATTTTTATTCATGCTCACAAACATCGCACTTTCAAGATTCCACCTGTTAAAAGCTAAACCCTAAATATTTACAGTGCAGTGCCAGATGCACACACACAAGCACACACTCACGTATACACCTTGGTAATTGACCTGACACAGACATGGAGATAGCAGTAGATATTAAATAAATAATTGATGCCACCCATGCAGGGTATTGCGCCCCCCACCCCCACCCCCCTTTCGTGTATGGTGTGTTTATCATTTGAGTGGTTCCGAGGGCATAAAAAATAAAAAAGGTGATGAAATCAACATGTCATGATCAAACATGTTCAATTTTAATCATAGCCTCGAGAAAAAAACTGTCCAGTGAGTTCAAATGTGATGAGAAGAATCCATGCATTCACTCATTTATGATTTGTTTTCCTATCAACATTTTGCAATGAGGACTGTGATGATTATTGTTATGTCCAGTGGACTAGCATGGTATCCTCACTTTTGCTCAACATGTTTAGCCGCAGGCAGTAAACGCCACTCTGGGTTGTTCAGCTAACTCAAATATTTGCCTGCTTTATTCCCCGGCCTTTTATCAGTCGGCCTGTATAAAAGCTATACTGTTAGTGATGTTATTGTTTCCTCCCCTCGGATTTCATTGTAAAACTCCCACTACTAATTAAACAAGAAATACTTTCACAGTCACACATGTCCATCCAGGGTTTGTGTAGCTCCTGATCAATAGCTCCCAAGCGTAAAGGAGAAAAGCAGCAACTGACACAACTGGCTAACGATTAGGCAGTTTATTTCCTTCCGCCCCGTCTAACGTGACTAATTGGTTTTTGAAACTGATCAGGAGTTGTGAGGCTTGAAAGACAGTTTGGAAAGAAGCTGGATAAAACTGAGGGTCATGGAACAGAACTGCGCCTGTCATCCTTTATGGCAGACAGTTGAAGATGTGCTGCTCCAATTAAACATGACAAGTGCCCAAATGGACCGAATGGTATTTTACGACGTTCACACCTGAGATTTCGAATTAACGTTTGCTTCTGATGGCCATTCACAGTGTTCTGATTGACATTGTGAATTGCAAATGACAGTTTTATTTTCTCTCTCTCTCTCTCTCTCTCTCTCTCTCTCTCTCTCTCTCTCTCTCTCTCTCTCTCTCTCTCTCTCTCTTTCTCTCGCTCTCACTCTCTCTTTCTCTCGCTCTCACTCTCTCTCTCTCTCTCTCTCTCTCTCTCTCTCTCTCTCTCTCTCTCTCTCTCTCTCTCTCTCTCTCTCTGTTTGTCTGCTCAGTCTTTGTGTCTCTGTCCATGTGTCCCTGTGTCTGTGTTTCACTGTCCAAGTGTCTCTGTATCTGTGTCCTTCTATCTTTCTGTGTCTCTGTTTCTCTCTCTCACTCACTCACAAATTGTACTCAAGTAAAAGTATTGTTACTTCAGAATCTCATCTCATCTCATCTCATTAGCTGCACCGCTTATCCTCAGTAGGGTCGCGGGGGTGCTGGAGCCCATCCCAGCAATCATCGGGCAGTGGGCAGGGGACACCCTGAACTGGTTGCCAGCCAATCGCAGGGCACACAGGGACAGACAACTCGCTCATTCACACCTAGGGACAATTTGGACCGGCCAATCCACCTGAAATATATGTATTTGGAATGTGGGAGGAAACCGGAGTGCCCGGAGGAAACCCACGCAAGCACGGGGAGAACATACAAACTCCGCACAGTAAGTCCGATAGCTGGATTTGAACCCACACAGGAGGTTCCCAAGACCTTAGAACTGTGCCGCACACGCGCTAACCACTGCGCTGCCGTGCTGCCCTAGTTACTTCAGAATAATATGTCTAAATAAGAATAGTTAATAGAGTAAAGGTAAAAAAAGCGCTAGTTGCAAAAACTATTCATGAGTAACTCTTACAATGTCTTATTTATTGATTTTTATTTTAAATAAGCATTTAATTAAATGATCAATGTCCACCCAATCAACAATAAATTACATTTAAATTAAAAATAGATTAAATAATCTTCTAATAATAATAATAATCTAATTTCAAGTACGTTAATAAAAATGGCAATAGTATTTCTATCTATCCAGCCTGGTCATATCCCTCGAGAGGGGTGACCGACAGCAAGATAAACACATACAAAAACAAAGAAAATTAAAAAAGGGAAAATGTAGCAAAAAACACACACGAAAATTTTTGGACCATGGCCAACGCAAATGCCCAAAACCCAAACAAGTTAAGCACCTCAGCACCCAAGGTTGTCATGCTTTCGTCCCTCCAGAGAAACGTGACACAAGAAAGCGGCCATGTCACTCGAGTCAGGGTGACACAACACACTCTTCTGTGTCTGGCTATTACAGATTAAACTGAAGGACTTCTAACTAAAACACCAGGTTTGACAACAACTGAATGAATAGATATATAAAGTAGTGTGGTGATTATACTTCAAAGTAAATAATGTCACCCTGAATGTATGAATAATCATGAGGTGCATTAGTTTAACTAAATAGGCGGAGATATAAATTACTGAATTAATGGGGTATTATAGAAAATTTGATCAAATTATGACCATTTACCCAGAGATAGACAGACAGACAGACAGACAATTGTCAAAATTCTAAATAATAACATTATTGGGAAAAAAAAACACTAAAATTTATTTTTGTTTCTAATGTAGAGAAAAAGAGCTGAGCATAAAATTGACTTCCAAGTAACTCAGAACTTTGGAATGGATGCATGCCAGTTCCCGAACGTACCAATTCACCATGTACCATAATAAAATCTGATAACATGAAGTTTTGAATGTAATTAAAACATCCATGGCAACAAATTCATTAAACAATGTAATCACTGTACGTAATTATGTTGATTGGAGGGGCATTCTTAAGTACAGAAAATGCCTCACTTCTTTGGCTTTCTAACAGGTTTAGCAACTTCTAGACCGTTACCTGATACTGATAGTATTAGATATCCAATGCCACGCCTGTAGAGGCATAAACTGTTCAAGCCAGAATTAAATGACCGCACCCATAGTGGCATGGTCTGGTCAAGCGTACCTGGTCCATATAAAACGGGAACTGATCAAGAGTTTGCCCTCTTTCCTACTGGCTCTTGACTATTATCCCGCACAGCGGGTGCTTTAAGTGGCCATGCAGGGCTGCACTGCGGCGTTGAGTTCAGTACGTGGGCCATATGTTGTGTGCAATTGCCGCACGATACCAAATCTCTACGCAACGTTAAGTAAGAGGACTGTTTCAAATTGAAAACCGTGTTTGCTGGTTTTTGGGAGTGAGCGATGTTTTCTGTACAAGGGAATCTCCCCAAATTGACGAGCATTATAGTGGGAATTTCTTTGTGTGCTTGTAACTTTCAGCGTTTGAAAACTCCCATATCCCCAGTGCTCCACCCCCACCCCTCCTTTTATTCCCTATTTTTAATTATCTGTGTTAATAAATTGTGTGATCATTTCCATTGGCCTGGTTCATTGATTAAATGTTCTTGGGATTTGAATTCATATCGGAACTCAAAAGAACTCAAGTAAAAATTTAATGTTTTATCAGTGTAGGAAATTGTAGCATCCTTCAGAGAAAAACAGCATTTGTTGTGGAGCACAACCAACACCTAGAGGCAAATTCATTTACTAATTGCAGTAAAGAATAATTTGTTTGAACCCTAACGATTTTCAAAACTAAAGCTAGAAAATTCCCTACACTAATAATGACAAACTATGTAGTTAATAGTGCTGTGTTGCAAGGAATATGCCATTTTTTGGTTTTGTTTGACTGAGATATTGAACAACGTTTCCTGGTATGACTGATTTATGCCCAGTTATAACGTAATGTTCTCCATGTAAGCAATAATCAAACAATATTTTCTCCTTAGACTATTTATTCATCTTTATTGCCATATGATGTAAATTTACACACAGTAAATCCTATTCACATCAATACTCTGTTGTATTAAGTATGGGCGGGACTAAGTTGATTTGTGCGAATGGCCTGTAAAGAAAATGATTCCAGCATAACAAAAGGCTATCAGTAGAAAACCACAATACAAAGACTTATACATTTTTAATGTTAGAATTTTTAATTGGGAATTTTGCATAACTAGGGACTATAGAAATCATTATTTTCATCTGTATGGTTTAGCAGTTGTCATGGTGATGATGCCTGTGTAGATTCTTAGTGACAAGGGTCAAGGTAATCAGTAAATAATTTAGATTTAAGAATATGTTGAGAATATGCCTTCGATATGAGTAGTGTATATGTAAATAAGGACCATTTCTTCACTGAAGTCGTGTTGAATGTTACTCTTTAAGTGTTACATTAACGCTAGTTATTTAAATATACACAAAGCAAAAAACCTTTTTTTTTTCCAAATCATCGTTTAGTCAAATAAATATTATGTTTGAAATATGACATATCATGTATTGTTATTGTTTTTCTCAATACACTTTTTAAAAATATGTAATTGTAGTAAAATAGAATACACTTAAATTGAACACGAGAGATTGCAGATACGTGTTTCTCATTTTAAATATAAATTATCAGATTTTTTTTTTTAGTACAATAAGAAAATTGTATTTCAACTACGCATGGCATATAGCAAATTATCAACTTCGGCACCGCTTATCTTCTCAACGGTTGCAGAGATGCTGGAGACCATGTATTTTTAGGACAGTCACAGGGCACACAGACACAAATTCACACTATGATTCACACCTAGGGGCAATTTGGACCAGAGAATTAACTATACATGCATGTTTTTGGGATGCGGGAGGAAACCCACGCAGGCACGAGGAGAACATGCAAAATCCGGGTTGGCTGTGGTAACTGAAATTGAAGACCTCCGCACCAGTCGGGCTGCATGCTAACCACCCAGAAACCGTCCCGCATTTCACTAAATAATACAAATGTATTAATAAATAAGCATGGCAGATTATTTACCTCAAATATTGTAAAATTTACACTGGTTATGTTACTATGTTTACAGTAAAAGAGTTAATTTCACACTTACAGAGCATATTTTTAACACTGCCTCAGTTAACATATGGTCCTTATCTACAGAGTCCTAGTTATTTGAATTTATACTTAGTCTTTTAATTCTAGAGCATAATGTTAGCATTACATGTACAGTACAACAGATAACAGAGCAACATGCCCAAACAATCTCATCTCATCTCATCTCATTAGCCGTACCGCTTATCCTCAGTAGGGTCGCGGGGGGCTGGAGCCCATCCCAGCAATCATCGGGCAGTGGGCAGGGGACACCCTGAACTGGTTGCCAGCCAATCGCAGGGCACACAGGGACAGACAACTCATTCGCTCATTCACACCTAGGGACAATTTGGACCGGCCAATTCACCTGAAATGCATGTCTTTGGAATGTGGGAGGAAACCGGAGTGCCCGGAGGAAACCCACGCAAGCACGGGGAGAACATACAAACTCCGCACAGAAAGTCTGGAGCTGGATTTGAACCCACGACAGGTTCCCATGACATGAACTGTGCCGCACAAGCGCTAACCACTGCGCCGCCGTGCTGCCCCATGCCCAAACAATCTCATCTCATCTCATCAGCTGCACCGCTTATCCTCAGTAGGGTCGCGGAGGTGCTGGAGCCCATCCCAGTAATCATCGGGCAGTGGGCAGGGGACACCCTGAACTGGTTGCCAGCCAATCGCAGGGCACACAGGGACAGACAACTCGCTCGCTCACACCTAGGGACAATTTGGACTGGCCAATCCACCTGAAATGCATGTCTTTGGAATGTGGGAGGAAACCGGAGTGCCCGGAGGAAACCCACGCAAGCACGGGGAGAACATACAAACTCCGCACAGTAAGTCCGGTAGCTGGATTTTAACCCACACAGGAGGTTCCCAAGACCTTAGAACTGTGCCGCACACGCGCTAACCACTGCGCCGCCGTGCTGCCCCCAAACAATATAACAATAATAGCAATAACAGTAAGAGTAAGGATAATAAACACAGGTTGGAGAACAAAATAGGATAATTAATTATTGAAAATTAATAATTAGGCCAAACTTTAGCATATTGAATCGTGAATAGTTGACAATATAAGAGGGTACAGATGCATGTTAATTGAGGAAATTGAAGATAGGTTTAGCAAATCTGTGTTGTTTTTTTGCAGTTCACAAGACTCATAATCCAATTTGTGATGATTTTGGATAATTATATGACGATAATCAATTGCCAAGGCGATATCTGTGTTTCTCCAGCTGAATTTTGCTTGTGCATTTTAGGTGTGAACACTTAGCATCTCAATGATGCTTTCAATTGTTAATGCTGACTGAAAGCAAATCCACATACATTAGCTTCCCCATTTAAAAAGTATTTCTCTGCCGGTTTTTCATTTGAATTGATATTTTGGCTACGAATGACCAGTACTTACCCTATTTGAAAATGATTCACAAATGGTCGGTATTCATCCATTTAATTGAGTCAACATTCCATGCAATGCAACTTGAACCAGGCCTTTCACAAAGCAATCCATCTTTATCAGCAAACATCCCCTGCATGTTCATTTGAATAAGGGGAAGATGTCCCATTCGCTCAATGACAAAAAATGAATACAATATCCAGGACTACATAACAATGCTTACATTACCAACATTAACTTTATTCACCAATATTCCATTCCAAAGCAACACAAATACGCATTTGCAATTTCAGTGAGGGCATGGGTCGGTCACCTAGGTGTCAGTCTCCGTTCTCTCTCCTTATCTGTCGCAACATTACAGCTGTTTCCTCATAATTTCCCCGGTATTGTGGCAGTAGTGGTTTTCCTGTCAGAGCACTGTTACAACTCAGTGAGATAACGGAATAAAGGCCACTTTGGAAGAGCTGCCATCTTCCTTCCCAGCTCAGACGTCCGCACAAAGGGTATGAATTTGTGTAGGTCATGTCGACACCAATATCCATAAATAACACAGAGGTTGATTCAAATTATTTATGTTTTCTGAAAGTCATGTGTCAACTTCTTGCCTGTAGGTGACATCTGGCCTGGGGTGCACTGCAATCTAATCTAGGGTAACTTTTACCAGAAATGTTTAGGCAGCCAAGGGTATTGCAAAATAAGATAGATATATTCGTCATGTGGAATTATATATAAATTCTCATTTGCATGTATTATTGATGGCATCCGGTTGTCCTTTTTGGATGTATGCTGGAAACAGGTAATTGTGAAGTAACATACATTCTGGACTACAAGCCGCTATATTTTAAACTCAGCGGCTTAGTCTTTTTTCTTTTTGTGGCAGCAGGAAAACGACAAGCTTGTTAGGCTTGACGGGTACAAGTAACCAAATGGGTCAGGCACCCAAGGAACAGATTTACAGACCACAGGGTTACAGGAAAGGGTTTATTGAAATAATGAAATTAAGGGTATGTGTAGGTCGGGAGACCTGAGTCTGATGGGGGTCTTTCTGTAATCACCGAAAGGGGTGGCGGAGGTGGGCAGAAGGTGGGGTGAGCATGAGGCTGGAGACAGGCTTTTGGCATGGAAGTATAGTAGGAAGATTAGAGGTAATGGATTATCAGGCGACTGAGCGTGAATAGTTAACAATATAGACCAAAAACTACTCTGCAAAGTGACTGCTCAGCACAACTAGTTGCCAGAATTTCATATACTTGCCAATGAGTGGAATTGATTCTGAAAATGTCCGGTCCAAATGATTTCATTTTACTTTTTTTTGCTGTGATACCTCTGCATACAACTTTTTTTTCCTGGACCGTGCTCGTTTGTATACATTTTCTAAATACAATAACGAACAGTGAGAAACAACGAATTAGTTCCCTGTGTCCCAATAGCATCTAAGTTAAACCTTAATAGCTATAAAACACATCTTTCGGATCCCCCCAAAAAACACATTTAAACAGTAATCCAACAAAAAAGTACAATGATAACATAAATAAGACAATTAAAAAAATGATTTATAAGCCACGGTCTCTCGCATTAATGTTTGGAAATTCTCTAACTTGGATTTTCTTTTTTATGTACGGCAAAACATTTGCTCAAATGACATTTTGTATGTAGAATGTATTGTATCTCGAGATGCTTGTATGAAGAAGAGGTATCACTGTATATAATTCCATTATCCATCCATCCATTATTTGCACTGCTTATCCTCAGTAGGGTCATGGGGGTGCTGGAGCCCACCCCAGCTATATTCGGGCAGTGGGCAGGGGACACCCTGAACCGGTTGCCAGCCAGTCGCAGGGCACACATAACAGACAATTTGCTCGCTCAGTCACACCTAGGGACAATTTGGACCAGCCAATTAACCTAACATACATGTTTTTGCAATGGGGGAAGAAACCGCAGTGCCCGGAGGAAACCCACGCAAGCACGGGGAGAACAGGCAAACTCCACACAGGGGTTCGATCTCATGACCTCAGAACTGTGCCGCACATGCGCTAACCAATGCGCCGCGGTGCTGCCCATTGTATATAATTCTTAACTTATTATATACGTTTGGTGATTTTTTTCAATGCAACTGTAAAGTTTATGACTTAAATAAGTAATAATTTCAGAGTTACTTTACATGAAGAAGTATTTACATTTCTTATCCATACCAGGTACATAGGCTCTTTAAGGACAGCTGTTATGCGGATGAGCCCCTCAGTGAAAAGAAGTTTGACACCCCGAACCACCCAACACAGAAAGAAAGAAAAAATATCAAGAAAAGTCGAGGAATATAACTGTTGGTTTTACATCTAAATTGATGTTTATAACCATCATAGATTTATATTTGGAGCAGCAAAACAACATAATAAGTCCTCATCTAGCACAACGCACTTTAAAGAGAACTACAACTGCAACCGTGTTACGTTCCAGCAGGGAGTAATCAGCTGTGCAGAGCAAATTAGCAAGTAAATCGATAAGCGTCTCAAGAGAAAGCAATACAGTTACATGGTGGACAAACATGTTTAAACATCAGCCAAGGGATGCCTGTAAGACTAAAACTGCATTGAAATCTAGTATAATGGTAATTTCTGAACTTTTCTGAAACAGAGTTGATACATTTAAAATTTATGAGACACCCATAATAAGAAGAAAATGTATATATGTTTTTTAAACTTGCAAGGAAAACAGGGAAGCGAGCCTAAACTTCAGTTTATATTTATTAAATCTCCAAGGTTACAGAAACAAAATCAGGGAGAAATGGAAAATCAAAGAACAGCAACATGATTTGCCGATAGTGCCAATGATGTTCATCATAGTCAAAAAAATGAACTGGCATTCTATGCAATCTCCTTTGCAGTTGTCCAATACTAAAAACAGAATAAACATATCATTAGAGCTCCAAAATTGTATTTTCAGTTATAGTGTCCCAAACCTAGGTATTTGGCTCAGACACCAAATTGGAATCTAGTTGGCTGCACCATCAGTTTTTTTTTAACACTGATGTTGTGTCTCACGGCCTTTTACAAGTCTTTGTGATGGCATCCGGGCATATTTCTGATCCTGGCAACAAGTTAGGGCAGAAATGAGATTGGTTAAATGCTCAAATACGATAGCACAAGCCTGGAAGCAGCACAATCAGAGGGAAAGCAATGAAAGGAAGCTAATTATCAATAGACAAAGTATAATAGCGTCATTTGAGTCAGATATTTTCAAGCCAGCAGAGAAGGTATTGCAGGCCCTGATGGCCCAACACTGTAGGAAGGTATGCTGGATTGACACTGCGGTACTATAAAGAAAACATAAATATTGCTGCCTACGTACATGAAAGATAATAGAAGAAAAAAAAAAATTGTCCCTGTCAAATACCAAATTCAAGGTTTTCATTTTTAATTGTGTTGTTCAATAAGCAGATAAATGTACACTTACACCTACGAAACTATTTAGAAATATCATGTCTATTTAAATTCAGTCAACAGACTGCTTGTGCGACTCCCTCATTGACTTTTCACAAATGTTACGACATGGACAGTATATATGGAGGTGATGAAGTACATTAATATATGCTAATGTCAGATACAAACCCATCGAAATATAATATTATATAAAGTCGTAAAGTTGTTAAAGTGCGTATTAACCAGAAAGGTCATAACACCAGACCACCCGGGACAGCTAATAGGGTAATTTAACATATGAAGGGTAATGTATGCCCAGTTTTTGTTTTTTTTTGTTTGTTTTTCATGGAATGCAACCTTGACAATTTTCTATTTACTTGTTACAGCACCCTGCTCAGATTGTTTTCTACTTATGTCTTCCTTTTTTTGTCTGTTCATCAAAATGCCCTTGTAAAAGTCTCTTTACAATTCATGGAGGTACCAGTTATTTTGAGATCTATATTGGTGAAACAAAAATGAAACAAAAAAAGGAGATACATTCTTCAAAGGAAAAAATTTCTACTCAAAACAGGCAAATATTTGACTTTAAATGACTCTCACACCTTACATCCCAAAGTCTCAACACATATATTTTATCCATCTATGTGTCCATACTAATACAGCTTAAAAGCAAGAATTAAAAAATTAGAAGGGTATTTGGTACACCAGAGCCGACACCACAGGCCTGAGACTGACCCCCAGGCTACTTAAAGCATAGCAGATCTCACATTCTATTAGAAATGTTCCATTTAACTTTCACCAGAAGTTATTATGCAATTTCATTATAAACATATTTGACACGTTTTTCCTTTTGAATATTGGACACCTGCAAAGAAGATTTCATAGAATGCCAGTTTGGTATTCTGACCATTATTGCGCACTGTTTTTTGTTTCAACTATTAAATCACGATAGCTGTCAGCCAATCATGTTGCTGTTCTTTGATTCGCACATCCCTCCGGGGGATCTGCTTTTGTAATCGAGGATATTTAATAAAAAAGGCTCAGGGGAGAGCCTCCAAAATGGGTTTGATTTCCTTATCTGAAGGCTTCGCTCCCTGTCCTCATTGGGAGTTTAAATTGACGTCTTCTCTCCTTATGTTAAGTGTCTATGTTAAGTTTATCTTACGAATATCAAAAATACAAAATCTTATTGAATAGGCGACATGTCATGCAACTGATTTTTCCAACATTTGAAATGGAAGTTGTTTTTCATCTCTCATCAGTGGAACTCTGCTCACACCGCCTATTAAAATCCTAATGGCAGTGTGCCAGCGCCGTAGATAGCCGAGGGTGAAAACGCAAGTGACCTCAAAGAATGGATAACAGGATGATGTGATCATAACCTCAAATTAAAATTCACTTCAAACTGGAGTTTATAACCTTGTGTGTCTAGGTTAGATTCGGTTGAGAGACCTAACCGAGACAAACGTTGAATTTCTGATTTTTAGGGCATTCATACGATTTATACTTGCATTATGCTCTATACTTAAGTGTATTCATACTATAATTTAGGCAAAAAAACTCCTGAATGAGAACCTTCATTGCTGTGTCTGCCCAGTCCTTGTACCTAATATCGAACCGCAATTGGGTTACGGATGCCTCAGCTACTATTGTGCCTCCCCCAAGCAAGAATGATCTTGTTTTGTTTTTGTAGGAAGGTGCTAATAAAATTTATCCACCATGTATTCATTGAACTTAACTGAAGGTAATCGTTTTCGATAAATGTTTTTTTCTCTTAAGTTGTGTGGAGGAGGCGAAAGTAGGGCCGATCAATTAATGGGTGGCGGTAGCAGAAGAAAGACGCATGCTTTTCCTTCAGCAGATCGTATTTCTCGGAATAAAAACCATACTTGTGTAGATGGAAGCATAAACTTTGTAAAAGAGCTAAGTAGATAGATAGATAGATAGATAGATAGATAGATAGATAGATAGATAGATAGATAGATAGATAGATAGATAGATAGATAGATAGATAGATAGATAGATAGATAGATAGATAGATAGATAGATAGATAGATAGATAGATAGATAGATAGATAGATAGATAGATAGATAGATAGATAGATAGATAGATAGATAGATAGATAGATAGATAGATAGATAGATAGATAGATACTTTATTCATCCCCGAAGGGATGATGAATCATTAAAAAAAATAATGTATCAAAACCTTACATGGGCTACATTTTTCTAAATGTAGCTTTCCAAAATATATACATTAATCCCTAACCATATTGCGGTTTACTTTTTACATTTTTGCCTTTTCCTTGATTTTCAACTTGATTTTCTGGTTTGCATTCCGATTGGCTAAACAGTCGCCTCCCCCTTTTGCTGCCTGAGTCTGCCTGTGTGCTGATGACGTTGCGGTGTAAGTTGTACCCGCACGTCAAACAGTTTGACAAATCAACATGACGTGTCGGAATCTTTTTTAACTCTGAGTTTCTCTAAAAGCCATCATGTCAACAAAACGCTCCACACCGACAAAAGCACCTGAGGCTGGACCCAAATGGCAGAGGAAGATGCTTTCTATTCGCCCGACAAAGCTGGAATCCTCAACATGCTAAAGGAAGGTAAAAACAGTTTTACGACACATTTTGGTTTTCAAATAACGTTGACATGGTGAAAACAAAATATAATTAGAACTGAAAGAGTGGATTTTGCCCTGTATAAATAGTGCAATATAGTAACAAAAAATATTGTCGAAATACTAATTTGACAGTGCAGAAGTTGTATACAATAAGTATACTCAATAGGTGTACTCAATGAATCTAAGAAAGGAGAGGAATCAGCCGAGAACTACACGACAAGAGTTGGTCAATGACCTGCAAAAAGCTGGGACCACCGTTTCCAAGGTTACTGTAGGTAATACACTAAGGGGTCATGATTTGAAATCATGCATGGCACGAAAGGTTCCCCTGGTTAAACCAACACATGTCTTAAGTTTGCATATGACCATTTGGATGACACAGAGGAGTCATGGGAGAACGTTTTGTGGTCCGATGAGAACAAAATAGAACTTTTTGGTCATAATTCCACTAAGCGTGTTTAGAGGAAGAAGAATGATCATACAATCTTAAGAACACCATCTCTACTCTGAAGAATGGGGGTGGTCGCATCATGCTTTAGGGTTTTTTTTCTGCGCATGGGACAGGACGAGTGCACTAATTAAAGAGAGGATGACTGGGTCCGTGTATTTTGAGATTTTGGAGAACAACCTCCTTCCCTCAGTCAGAGCATTGAAGATGGGTACTAGCTGGGTCTTCCAACACGACAACGACCCAAAGCACACAGCCAGGAAAACTAAGGAGTGGCTTTGTAGGAGGCATATCAAGGTTTTAGCATAGCCTAGCCAGTCTCCAGACCTGAACCCAATCGAAAAGTTTTGGAAGGAGCTCAAACTCCGTGTTTCTCAGCGACAGCCCAGAAACGTGACTGATCTAGGGAAGATCTGTCTGGAGGAGTGGGCCAAGATCCCTCCTGCAGTGTGTGCAAACCTGGTGAAAGACTACAGGAAACATTTGACCTTTGTAATAGCAAACAAAGGCTACTCAACCAAATATTAACATGTATTTTCTCAGGTGTTCAAATACTTATTTGCAGCTGTATCCCACTAATAAATCGTTAAAAAAATCATGCAGTTTGATTTCTGGATTTTTCTTTTTAGATTATCTCTTTCACTGTGGACATACACCTATGAGGACAATTTCAGACCCCTCCATGATTTTTAAAGTTGGAGAAATAGCATATATACAAATATATAAACGTTATAAAGTACATTTATTGTATTTGTTGTTCACATTAACATATATTTTTTGTTTTTTATTTACTTGCTGCAGCACAGTGCGCAGATGTTTTTCAATTATGTCCATATGATGGTGATAAAATAGAAAAAACCCAAACGGTTAGTGGGGCAAAGCAGTGATTGCTCAACATTAGTGAGGACACACTCCATCCATTTATGCCCAAATTCCACCCTTGATTTTCTACAGTATGTCAATTATCCTTGTCACACACCATGTCAACTTAATGACGTTTTTATGTTTATGCACTCAATGATCCATTTCTCAAGACACTTTGTTGTCTATAAAAAAGTTTTTGTCTTTGTCCTTTTATAAACTGATGCTTCCCGAGTTTAAAATCAATTGATGTTTGACTAAAATATAACCTTATCCCTATCCTTGGTCGATCAAGGGGCAGCTTATTTTTGCCCTCAGATTTTGAAAATATGTGTCCGTCACAACCACGCCACTTCTCGACTGAGTGTCCCCACTCTATTTCCCTCTTCCAACATCATGATTAAAAACTACTGGTGGTTCCCCTTGACAACACTGAAATGCTCGATGTGTGAGAGGGACCCAAACATTGGTAAAAGGGTTGAAGTAGGCAAGAAAGGGCCAGCATGTGCACAGTACATGCAAGCAAGCTGTTAAAGCTGATCACATTGCTTTTAGGGCTATATATTATTTGGACTACTTAACTCCAAATTTTTCACACAGGGAGAGTGTATGCCAACAGAATGTCCATCTACCGCAGGCGAGGGAAGCTAATGGGGAGTACTAACAAGAAAGACCCTCAAGATTTCAAAATGTTTGCATGAGAGGAGAGACTTGTGAGTGTTTTTACTGTGTGTATTTGTGAGGGTGTATTTGGTTCTGGTGATGACCTTGAGGACATATACAAAGTGTATTCACATGTCATTTTCCCGAGAGCCCACATTCGCATATTTACTCAGTCTGTCTTCACAAATAGGTCCAATGTTCTCACGCACGTGTTGCTCGGACACAAAGATGATGTGACTATTGGTAGGATGCCAGACAAAGGCTAAATGTCTTAAGGCTAAGAGAAAATACAATTTAAAGCAATTGGTTTTGCCTTTATGGTTTGTTCAGTATTTTAGTTTATTCACAGAATCCAGATATGTTGTTCACAGTATCCACATAGAAGAAAAGCAGCCAACCCGTGATCCTCCATGGCTGTCACCGTTTATACTGATATGAAAGTAATTTTGAAAGTTTTAGACCTGTGTTTTCATTGAAGAGTTGTTCATTTCAAGTCTCCCAAAAACTCCAAATAATCCTGCAAGGTCTCTGATGAAAAGATATGCAGCCACAAAAAAATAAAACATTTACAAAGACGGTAGCCACGAATAACAAAACATAGAAGGAGAAGGTGGAGGTCACAGCCAAACAACACCACGCAATACAAAACGCTGAACCAGCCCAATTGCATTTTGAGCTTTGTCAGAACCCGAACAGACAGTGGACACAGACGCGAAACGTTTTCAAACAAGCTTTATTTTACGGGAACACGGCACTTATGCGCGGGAACACAAACGCGAGCTATTCAGCGATCGCTGGGCAGAAGAGATCGAAAACAGACAGGACAGACGGGATCAATACCAGATACAGGATACACGACCAGATACCGGACAGGACGGGACAGACGGGATTGATACCGGATACTGGAGCAAGATACCGCCAGGACGGGACAGGCGGGATCGATACGGGACACTGGAGAAAGATACTGGAAAGTACGAGACAGACGGGATCGATACCGGATAGTGGAGACTGGAGCAATATACCGGACAGGACGAGACAGGCGGGATCGATACCGGAGACTGGAGCAAGATACCAGACAGGACGAGACAGATGGGATCGCTACCGGATACTGGAGCAAGATACTGGACAGGACAAGACAGGCGGGATCGATACCGAATCCTGGATGCATGAGCAGCATACCGAACAGAGTCAAAATACAAGTCTTGCAAGTCCAGAGGTTCGTTGACGGACAGACCAGGAGTGGATGAGAGCACTGAGTTTAAAAAGGAATAAAGCCAATCAGGCAACGAGCAGCAGCTGGCGCTAAACAGGCGGGCCCAAGTGAGTGCAATGGGCAACCGTGACAAGTTGTTCAATACAAATGTTCACATTTAGTGCTTAAAAGGCTGATATTATATTACTCTGCCTTAATAACTTTCAACTACTTTCTAGAAAAGTAAATACATTTAATAATAAATTCTTTGTGTTTCAAAACCAATGAGATGAAATGGTACCTTTTTTAAACAGATATACAATGATATATAACTAGTGCATGTAAATGTACATGAGGACAATTGGATAGGCTTACAAAATATTTTCAAACAATTAAATACACGAATCAGTCATTTATTACATCCTTGCCTCGCCCTGGCGGGACTGAAAAACTTTACCCACGCTAGGTATAGGGCGAAATTTTATGACATGGTGGCACCGAATGTTGGTCATTTCTACATATTACCTATGTTTTTTTTTAATTTATGTTCATTATGTTTTGTGTACAGTTACCTAATGCTAAATATATTGCACCCTGGTCATCCTGGAAAGGGGATTACCACTTCTCAAGGTTTCGTATTTTCCTCATGCAGAGGTTTTTCAGTTTGTTCTTGCCCGCATGTTGGTTTAAGACCAGGGAACGGTGTAACTGTAACCTGTGCAGTCCTTTGAGACATTTTGTGATTAAGGGCTTTACAAATACATGTGACTTGACTTGACTTAACTAGAACTGTTGCTGGCTTAAAAACAATGCAATTGGCATGAGAAACAAAGGTCCAACACCAAGGGAAGTTTAATGGCTCTCTCACCCTCGCTTGCCTTGTTTTAACAGATCACAATGTCAAATCCCGGCACTCAAAGCACTTGGTCACCACATAGATAATTGATTTGAAATTGATTACTTGTCTTTTCTCAGCACAAAATCTCTCGGGGTTCTCACTGTGAAATCAGCGTCACCATCTCCCCTACTGGAAATGCTGATATCTTATATTAGCACAGTACTATTTTTGCAGGGACTCAATTTGCGAAGCGGCGCTGCGTTGTGGCAAATCCTATACAGCGATCGATGTATGCGCTAAGTACAGTGTGAAAAGCTTCAGAAAGAAGGATGATGGGTTGAGAACCTTTCTTCAATTACTTCAAAGAAATCATATCTTCACTTTTCATATTGAAGAATACATTTTATAGATTAACTGCCTTTGTATTCTCAAATGCATTCATATACAGTACTGAGTTTTATACAAATGTTCTGTACTGTAAGAATATTAACAATACAATGCTGATAATGTTAATAATGTTAATATAATATTTGATCAATAAGAATAAAAGATAGTTGAGTGCCGCTACTAGGTATTGATGATGATTTAAGCCCTTTTAAAGGTATTGGTACTCATAATGGTAGCAGGTATGTGATAATCTTCATCAGCCTTTTGACCTTCAAGCGCTGAAATTAAATGAATGTTATTTGGCATAGAATTAAAGTCATAATAAAGGGAGAGTGTGCACAATTTTACCACTAACTGTTACTGAATTGTTTCCTGCAATCTAAAACATGTGCTAAAAGCACAAGGAAGAATACAAACTACGGAGAGTCAGTGTGACCAATCTGCACCATTTTTTTTTGCAGCCTTTTGCGAAATGTTGTCTTTCTTAGGTACTCATAGCAACACAATGACTTAAGCTTCCTCTCGATGAGGCCCATTATATGTAAAATTCAAAAAACCTTTGTTTATCACAAGGGTTACATTTAAAAAATTACCTGTGACAGGCAAACTATGAAGTACAAAACATTTTTCTACAAGTAGTGTACATTTAATACTCTATTATACATTGAAATCAAAAGACAAACTCTTTTAACAAGCCCAAGCATTCATTTAACAAATGGAAATACAGAATAGTGTACCTGTAAACATTTATTTGTTTCTTTTGTAATTGTTTTTGACCAATACTTACTCTCTTAGGAACTGTTTAGCCAACCAGAATGCAGAACACAATGTATTTTTGCTTATTATTTTATATTATATTATTTTTAAGTTTTTTTCACCTGGAGGAGATGCTGTAATACTCATTATCCAAATAAAGGCACACTGTGTATAATTTGACCACTAGATTTTGCTGTATTGTGTTGTGTAATCAAAAATAAGAGCTAAAAAATACAAAGATGGATACAATCTATGGAGACTGGAAGTGATAAAACTCATTTCTATGAAAGCGCATGTATTTTCTGTTTTTATCTAAATTACTATATTTGTATGAAGTTTTTGAATAGTTTTAACACTAGGAATAACACACACAGTTTTTTTAAACAAACTGATTATGTTGGGACGTAAGTGTATTTTTTTAAAAGAGATCAGTCATTTTGTAGAGGGAATACAATTATATGTATCAATCGTATTGTTGACTACTTAAGATTAGTCTTAGTTTAAAAAATAAACCACAACATTGCATAACATTAAAACAAATATGGTTTTGCATTTGTGGTCTATTTTTCTAAAATCTGTGTTTGGATACTTTTGATATGGAAGGTTGCATTGTACAATGCTGAATCCCCCCCCAAAAAAACAAAATGATACTAAAAAATCATCAAAAAACAGAACACAAGCTACTCCATTCTTGATGGATGACTGCATCCATAATAAGATGCCGGCTGGCTCTGTGCTCGTGTGGGTGGCCTTTATATGCTGTTCACCTTTGAATACTGTCGTGATAAGACCGTGTTTACACCATAAAACAGCGCAGGATTATGGAGTGCTGTTATTATTTGATGAAGAGCAGTACGTTTTATGACATTCGCTCGTCATTTACATAGCGGGGAGAAAACAGCTCTACAGATTAATACTTGTCCGTGAAAGGTTGGGAAATGCTTGTTGTTGTCCTGGAGAACATTCCTTCGTTCTATACCGCAGATGTGTGAGCATTATGTTTGAAAATGTATTTTCCCAAAATGGATCTAATTTTGTCAGTGAATTGACAGAATAACAAAAGATGAACGGCTGGAGTATTTCTCAGGGAAAGGTGTGTAATTTAGCATTTTGTGGAAAGGTTTTGTTATTCACTTGAAACGGGTCTTGTTAAAAGTGCGGCATTGCCATTCCTGGAATACGATGATAAATATTCATCAAAATATCCAAATAGTGTGCCTATTTTGCAAGAACGGGGGAGTAATTTGGGTGGGCTACTCTTACCTATTCCGATCCGTCCTCTCTAGAGGGCACCTTTCTCCCCTTCAGAACACAATTACCGGTAGGACATGTGCCTTTTACTAAGCCTGAGGCCGTCAAAAATTAGAAAAATTTTCAGAACATCAAGCTCTTGCTTAGCACCATAAATTACTGTATATTTCGGACAACCAGGTTAATCTAAAAGCCCAAAATTGGACAGAAATTTGAGAACGCGCCTTATGACTGATGCACCTGATACATAGATAGAATTGAAATGTACACAGTATTTATGTGTATGGCATATTTTATATATATATGTGTGTGTGTGTATATGTCTATTCTAATTGCAATTGTTGAACATTGTTATTAAATAACTGTCACCATGATATTCTGCAAATATAGAGTATCACGATCTGGACCAATATTTATAAACAAAAAACTATGAGGTGAATAAATATTTTAGTGAAGATGGTGAAAAACAAACAAAAACTAGATGAATGGGGATACAATCACATAGATACACATCTTAAAAAGAACACAAAACGGACATACCCTGCACATCACATAGTTAGGGCAGACAAGGGGGAGCCTGATGTTGGAGGCATACCTTGTCTTTTTAATGCAATTGGTCATTATCATTTTAGGACTGATCAATACCGTAAGTTCTACAGGAATATCTCCAGTGGCTATTGCTGTGGTTTAAAAGCCATGCGCCTTATAGTTCAGTGTGCCTTATTGTACAGAAATTGCAGTACAGTACTTACAAGTGATCTCATAAATATTGATACTGTGTTTTAAGTTCGTTTGTGGCTTTTTATTTGGGCACAGCACAAAAAAAGCATTAATCACTGATTGACAAAAGGAAACAACTTAATATTTCCTCAGAAATAGCTGTACAATACAATGATATTACACATGAACATATGCTCAAAGGGACTAAACTAAAGGAGAAGCTTTTAACTGACAGACATATTCAACATCAAAACAAGAAAACAAAACCCTATTACTACTGCTAGAGTATAAACCTTACATAGAGTGACTATCAAGATTCTGTGATCTACTTTATTTTTAATTCTGTGAACTTTTCTTGAACAAAATATACATTTGAAGTCCTTGTGCTATACAGTAATACTTACTTTACACCAGAGGCGATTTTAGGTTCATAGATTTGAGGGGGCTGAGCACCCAGCGTCGAATGCAACTTGCATTTGATTTAATGCAGCTAAAATGAGTAATAATATATTTTGATGTTAAAAAGTCATGGTATTGGGTGGTAAAATAGTTGTTCAACATAGCCAATGTATAGCATACTCTTACACTGGAGCCTCCACAGACTCTGCCGCTATACTACAAGTGACACTAGCCAAGCAAAAGAGGAGCGGGAAGGGGCACAAGAGCAGTGATAGAAATAAAATGAACTGGACCATTTTAATGCTCAGAAGTATTTATGACGCTGCGTTGTTCACATTTTTGTTTGTTTTAACATAATTAAAGCCCCAGTGTGTAATATTTGACCACTAGGAGACACTGTATTGTCTAATGCAAACAAAATCCAGTGCCATAGAGCACAGCATAACAGTGAGTTACCAGACAAAATTGTTTATAAAACTTAACATTGGTGTGACAGTCTAAGTATGTCAGTTGGGGCGGCAGTAGCTCAGGAGGTAGAGCGCTCGTATTGGGATCAAGGGATCCCAGTTCGAATCCCGGCTTGTCCGTGTTACATGTCGAAGTGTCCTTGGGTAAGACACTGAACCCCTAATACCTCCAATAAGCAGGTTAGCGTCTTACATGGCTGCAATACAAGGCCGCTATTGGGAAATGTGAAGCACACTGTAAAGCGCTTGGGAAGTCATTGACTTGAAAAGCGCTATATAAATGCAGATCATTTCATTTTTCATTTCTATCATTAAACCTAATGATGTTGATGTTTTACTGAGCAAAAGTTTTTGTACCACTAGGAGGCACTAAATATTACAAACTGTGCCTTTTAGTCTATTCTGTCATATATTAAGGAAAATAGAGTTTTGCAAATGCTATAACTTTGGTGGTGCTTGAATTCCCCTAAAACGAGCTAGTTACACCCATGCTTTGAACATCCCTCTAATCTCACAGCGCCGTCAAAATGAATTTCATTGTTCTGTAACAATGGCTTTAAAACTCTCCATCCTATTCTGTTTGCCTTTGTGTGTTATCAGGAAAATTGAGCAGCCATCTACATTTTCCCCAAGATGATGGTTGAATAGTTTTTTCCCCGCCTTTGTGTTATTTCTTGACTGCCGATTGTATCAACAAACAGAAAACAGCAGGTCACGTGCACAAACACAACATTCTTTATCTACCACCCGCAGCTTGGCAAACTGGCAGAGGATTTGGCAAGGTTTCGTTCCCCTTCTCCAGCAGTTCTAGAAAAGCGGGATCATTTCCGACCCAAGCCAAAGCAGACAGAAACTGAATGCGGCAAAATGGGGAGCGGGACACGTCAGGATAATCCTCCTACAGCTAGAGTAAGTATCATAAGAGACGGGGTGGAAAAAAGCAAGGAACAGCAAAGTAGAGAAAGATGAGTTTCGCCATATTTTTTTCATCACCTGCCTCTTTTCCATCACAAAGTCAATCCACAGTGGAGAAAATAAGCTGATTAAGTTGTTCTCGTATCAAAAAAAAAGATCACATTTACCCATTCCCTGCACTGCAAATAGAAGCTGTCTGGAATTGTGTCTTGGTACAAAACCTTTTGACGTATCCAGGAGTGATTGAGGTTGCAGGGAAAGAAGCTTTCGGGTGTCCCTGTCAAAGTCATTGCTGAAGAGCCACATTTGCACTGGGGGAACTCTCTTAAAAGCTCAGCTTAATAACAAGTGTGATTCAGGAGTGTTTTCATTAACACAAAAATGCAGCTACAACCTACTCTATGTTATAGGACAAGATCACAAAATGTAACTTTGCTGTAAAAGTGTTTTTTGATGACATTTGAAAATTGTAAATAAAATAATTCAGAAAAGTTGCTCACTATAGAACAAGGGTCGGAAATGTATGTTATAAGGTGGCTATTCTAATGAGTACATCTGGCATGAGAGAGAGTACTTAGCTGGTTTGAACACCTGGAAATGATGGGTGAGGAGTAAATGTTGAAGACACAGAGCCGAAGTAAATTGAAGGAGACCAAAAGGAAGGCCGTTATTGACGTGGATGGATGGTGTTATGAGTGTACTGCAGGAAAGAGGCCTAAATGTAGTGGAAGCTAGAGCTCTTGTTGGTGATAGTAATGAGTGGAGAGGTGTAGTGAAAGGATAATGGGATGTCTGGACGCATTCTAAGGGATGGGCAGGGCACCTGTATGATGCGGCAGGGGTAAACCAGTGAAAACTGTCGGGCCCTGCTGTTGAACAGAAGAAATAGATGGATGGACATCTGGCTTGGAGATAAAGTTAGGGCCATATCAACAGACCTTGTTTTGGCAGTAGATCCGTCGAATAATTTTGCGACCCCAGACATAATATAAAGGCACAGTGTGTATCATAAAGCGCCTCCAGGTGGGAAAACTATAATTTAAAAAACAAATACCAATTTAAGAAATAATCAAAGATACATGCATTATGGAATAAACGCCCATGTTTTAAAAAACTCAGAGGTAAAGAAATTTGCATTTATTTTACATAACATTACCCTCATTTACATAGAGCTGACATAATTGTTCGCCATTTTGCTGCTACAGGTACCCACAAAAAACAAAAAACAAACCATCTTGTTTTTTTTGTTTTTGAGTAGCTTTTTTTTCTATCTTTTTTTTAATCTTTTTATTTTCTTTTTCCCTCTTTGTCCTTTTTTTTTTTTTTTAATTTTTTCAATCTGTTTTCCGATGTTTTTTTTGGGGGGGCAAATAAAAGAAAAATGTTGTGGTTTGGTCATTTGAAGTGACTGCAGTTTGTGTTTCTTCTTTTGAGCACTTGTTTTCGGTTGCACGGCAGAATAAAGTAACAACTTGTGGTCATATAATACCCTTTGTCCATTTGATGTAAGTGCAACCCACACAAATCATGGATTCATTTATTCCTCATTGATTTATTTTCACATTAATTTTGATTTATTTTTATTTTTTAAGATCTTAGTTTGTGTATCATTTTTTTAATATATATGAGAACAGTGGACGTTTTTTGTGGGAAACACAATTCGGCCCAACCTCACCCAGACCCTAGCACCGACAGCCCTCAAGTCAATTATAAGTCAGTCAGCGAGTTTGAGACCCCTGTTATATATTTGGACACTCTTAAAAAATGAATGTTCACTGTTAAGACATTTTATTAAAAAAAAAAAAACACAGAACAAACTGTACAAAAAACAAAAACGCCAGCCAAGCACCCAGAGCAATTTGAATGGGTGAGTGGTTCTTTGCCCACATATTGCACTATCCTAAATACATCCGCATGTTTCTCTTTTGCATTGTTTGTGATATTTTTTACAAAAGAACCGCTGGCAGTGTTTTTGAAACCATTATTTTCGACAAAATGATGTTTAAAATGAGCCTCAAATATCCTTAGTAACTGCGAATGAGAAACATATTTTAATTGGTATATTTGTTCATATGCAACACATTATTATTATTTCATGGATTTTATCAAATCATTAAATGTCACAGTGAAATCAAATATGCTGAAGATTTAGTTTTTCTCTGGAGAGTGAGTATGTTGTTTTTTTTAAATGTTTCCTTAAAATATATGGTGTGGCTCTCAGAAAATATGTATATATTTTGCTTTTATGGCAAAACGGTTTCTCACTCCTACTATGGAATGTTAGAATATTGAAATGTATTACTGCTTATAGTCATAATTGTGTTCACTTTCCAGTGATATATTATTTTATTCTTTTAAATCGTCACATCAACATTTTAATGAAGTCAATCATTTAATGATAATGAATGCACCTTATGGCTATCTATAAATTTGAATTTATTTAATTATGTCTTGTTTTATTGACTTGTCACCACAATATATATTTAGCTCGTCAATATACAGTTTCTATGTTGTTGTAAGTGGTGTTCTATTTTACTGTTGGGAGTGAGGCTTTGTGTCTTATCAAACCAACTGTGAGATTCAGTCTGAATGAAGGATTGGTGTGAAGCTGGTACTTGGGAATTGTCCATTAACTTCTGTGTTTTGCCCTTTAGGCATCTAAATGATTGTCAGGCATTTTGAAAGCGGACCTGTGAAACCATTATTACTTTGCTCTGTACTTAAACGCCCAGAATATTCTATCCATTATCCATCCATTATCTGCATTGTGTATCTTCAGTAGGGCCGCGGGGGTGCTGAAGCCCATCCCTGCTATCTTCGGGAAGTGGGCAGAGGATATCCTGAACCGGTTGTCAGCCAGTCCCAGGGCACACAGTGACGGACAACTCACCCGTTCGCTCATTCACACCTAGGGACAATTTGGACCAGCCAATTAACCCGACATGATTGTTTTTTGAATGTGGGAGGACACCGGAGGGCCCGGAGGAAACCCACGCAAGCACGGAGAGAACATGCAAATTCCGCACAGGAAGGCTGCTAGCTGGATTTGAACCCATGACCTGAGAACTGTTCCGCGTAAGCGCTAAATAACTCAGCTGCCGTGAGCCAGAACCAATCCCCCAAGAATATTCAGTTTTTTTGTTTTTTTTTCATTTTTTTGGTAATAAAAACCCCAAACTGCTCACTCCAGCGCTTGTTTTTATCCATCTCCTCTCACAGCACAGACGTTGATTAAAATACACAGAGGAAGAAAAAGTCCTTCCTGCTTCGATAAGTGACCTAAAACTTAACACATTTTCAGCCAAATTATCACCACAACACGGCGAGTAACATTTGTGTTTGTTCATTTTTAGAGAGATTTACTGCCTTGATTTACTGAAGTGTGGCGCGATCCGCTCAGTGCATTTTGGCGACAAAGCCTATGAGCTTATCTCTTCTATTCCACATGTGAAATGCTGAAAGTTACTGTTGTAAAACACAACTTATAAAACATAGATAGCCGGTTGGCTCGCAAAAAAATTGAGTAATTTCAAGCTTGATTCAATAAAATGTATTTATTGTGTGGGTAAAAATGACCAAAGTGACTAGAAGTGATGGGAGGCATATATATCAGTCTAGGTCTCATCGACATGTGGCATTATTGAATAAACAGACATTTTTTTTTGTTGTCGTGCATTTAACCCCATCATCTGCAAGATTCCAAAGAGCTAGATAGATAAGGTAGAGCGCTCGTCTTGGGATCAAGGGAACCCATTTCGAATCCTGGCTCGTCCGTGTTACATGTCGAAGTGACCTTGGGTAAGACACTGAACCCCTAATACCCCCAATAAGCAGGTTAACGCCTTACATGGCAGCACGGCCGCTATTGGGAAATGTGGAGCACATTGTAAAGCGCTTTGGGAAGTCATTGACTTGAAAAGCGCTATACAAATGCAGATCATTTCATTTTCATTTCATTTTATTTCATTTCATATCATTATCTGACCCGTTTACGGCCATAACACCCTGAGACCGCCTGATCTTGGGAAGCGAAGCACGGTTCAAGCCAAGTGCTGTGACTCTGTCATTTGGCAAAAGCTCTGCTGTGATGGTACAGTCAGTGATAATGAATTTCCCAAAAGGAACTAAATGAATAATACAAAAATATCTTCCAAGATAATGTTGATGTACTAATTGAAATTGCTGTTTGCTTAAAGGATTTTGTCAATCGAGTGGTGTCAGTCCCACTCTATTTTTTATTGTATGTTTGACTTTGTCCCTGTTTTGGATTTAACAGATCTTGGATGCTAATTTTGACTCAGCGCTTGATTCTAAGAGGAGTTGTGGTATTTTTAATTTGTGTACCACAAACACCCAGAGAGCAGCACAGATAAAACTCAGTACGAGATTTATTTTCCTCTGAAAAAACAATTCTTATATGAATTTTTTTTAAAGAAATATTTTTGAACCTCAATATAATGTTTCCATGATATTGATTATGTTTAATCACAATTTAGAATCCCTTATATTTTAGGTTCCTGATGGTTTCATGTTCACTAGAAGGCAAAAAGGAGTGGAATCAGCTAACATCGCAAATACCGATACCATAGAAAAAGCTGTCATCCTCACACACCCTTAATTTGGAGCACAGTCAACATTTGCATTTTATTTTCATAAAATAGAGAGGATCATGAAGGGAGTCTACAGTCATTTTGCATGAGAAACAAAAGGGGTTCATGAACTCTGACAAATGAACATGAATGTGTTTAATCAGTGTATTAAAAGCTTCAATATCTCTGCGATGCCACAAGGTTGCTGAAAGCTTCCAGTGGTGCCACACATTTGCATAGTACAGCATTACACAGAGCTATGGTTTCAGTAAAATTATATTTCCCTCGGGCTGCCAATCCGAGATCGTCATCGTACTCATATGTGATGAAAACTGTAGGCAAAGCTGATCCTCTTTATATAAGTTCAGGACAATTTCAGATTTAACTTCAGATTCTGTTATTAGCTATTTCTGTTATTAGCTGCCTTTGATGTTAGGGGGGGGGGTTGTTAATCACAAGATTGAAAGAAGAAGTGCGTGTGCAGACTGATAAGTTTATAAATCATTTTTTGATTGAATAAGTGTGCAGAAAAGTAATCTTATCTCTTCAACTGCAGAAATGTGCTGCTTAGTTTTGTTATCACTATTGCCTCAAGATTCAGAGGTTCTGGGTTCTAGCTGCCAGCCTCCCTGTGCAGTTTTCATGTTCTCCCCATCAATGTCTGAGGTTTTTTTTTGAGCCATTGTCAATTAAAAATAGTCCATAGGACTGGGTGATTGAGTGGATGGCTGTCTGTCTCTGGGAGCCCTGTGATTGGCTTGCAACCAGTCCAGTGTCCCCTGCCTACTGATGTGATTTCCCAGTTTAAATAACAAACTAGTGAAAAGTAGAAATGGATCGGTGGCGGCAGCACGGCGGAACAGTGTGTGCGGCACAGTTCTGAGGTCATGAAATCAAACCTTCCTGTGTGGAGCTTGCATGTTCTCTTGGGTGGGCTTCCTCCGGGCACTCCAGTTTCCTCCCACATTCCAAAAACATGCATGTCAGGGTTATTGGCCGGTCCAAATTGTCCCTGGGTGTGAATGAGCGAGTGAGTTGTCAGTCTCTGTGTGCCCTGCAACTGGCAACCGGTTCAGTGTCCCCCTGCCCACTGCCCAAAGACAGCTGGGATGGACTCCAGCATTCCCGCGACCCTGCTGAGGATAATGGATGTAACGTGTGAAATGTACATATGGGCGTATGTTGTTCTTGTACCAATAAGGGAGATTCCTTGCTAGTAAATAGAGAATGTAGAAAAGTGAGGCGAGGCAAATCCAGGCCTCGGTTTAATTGACACATTGCAATTTTTTTTTACGTGACTAGGAATCTCGTGTGATATTTTGGGGGTGGACCCAAGTGAAAGGGAAGCAATAATTGAGGCAGGTGAACTCAATATCAGGATATTTACTTATAACAAAACCAGGAACAAAGTAGCGAACAGACAAGGGGTCACAAAACCACAAAGTGTCCAAACAAATCCAAACCTAAAATGATCCAAGGAAGAAACAAAGACGGAACAAAAATGCAAGGACTGAAGTAACAAATAAACAAGTGAGCACAAAACGACTAACAAATTGTCCGAACAAGAAACCAGAAACAGGAAACAAAAACAAAACACAAATAAAGCTGATGTGACAGTGGAAAGACAATGACCTGAAATTGTGTGCTCTCCAAACAGTCATTATAAACTGTCAGGATAATTAGTAGTGATTGTAGTACCCAGTTACAAACCCGGTTGGCGCCCTCTGAGGGAAGGTGGCATATTAGATAGGGAGCCCAGGTCTCCTTTTTTTCATGGATTTACAAAAAAATGATGCTGGATTGAAAAAGTAAAAGTTCTGTTTGGCTGTTTTTTGTTTGTTTTCTTTTACAATTCTGGTCAGGCAGCAGATTAGAATTGTATCTCAAGATAGCAGTGGATTTACCTCACCCAGAATGCTCTCACTGAGGCTGACGCTACTTGACTACACACTGTAGCCATTCCTTGGAAGTCAAAA
This sequence comes from Urocampus carinirostris, assembly GCF_059441175.1. Taxonomy (NCBI): domain Eukaryota; kingdom Metazoa; phylum Chordata; class Actinopteri; order Syngnathiformes; family Syngnathidae; genus Urocampus; species Urocampus carinirostris. The sequence continues at coordinate 24,897,068 of NC_142358.1, read as the reverse complement.
GAAAATAGAAAAGATGAAAAGCAAAGCAATACAATAGTTCGCTTCAATAATAACACAAATAATAAAAAACCTCCAATGGAGAACAATGAAAGGAATCTTTCTTTTGTCACAGTGCAAATTGTCTCTCTAATATAGTGGAAAACACATATTGAAAGGTACGTACGATTGGCTCGTAATTGTTTGTCTTATTTTCTTGTGAACTATGCGCAGAAATCTGCTTTTAGACAAGAAACACTAGGCAAAATTTCAAAAAATAAATGCTAACATGCCAAATGATACGTAATGATTTGATTCAATACATACAGGAAAAGATGCTCTTGCGATACCAAAAATTGCAGAATTCATAAATATTAAATAGACTTCCCAGATTAAAAACTTGCACTATGTGTCTACAGCTTGAGGGTTTGTAAGAACTAGCATTGTACGCATTATGAACTTCATTTACGTTCATTCAGTCTCCAAAAAGATTGTTTAAACTATGTGAGGATGTTGTATTTTTTGTTTTCATACTATGTTTGGCTAAGCGTGT